>NC_140909.1:590000-687500 GCF_045865225.1 Trachurus japonicus
CAGTGTGAAACAGAAATCGTGTTCTAACTGTTGTGTCTTTGTTTGTTGGACGATGAGTTGTCAGGTTTGTTTCTCAGTGTGTAGACATGTGATTCACGCCCCCCCCCCACACACACACACTGAGGAATATGACGAGGCATGAATTTATAAAAAACATGTGTTTAGTGAATTCCCCGTTACTAAATGCTTTGTTTCTAAGTGTTTACATGTTGTAATGTCATTAACTCTAGTGACTAACTGAACTCCCGTGACTCGGACCGTGTGTCATTAAAACCTCCAGCAGAGACTCGTCCATCTAAACCTGCTGGGGGGGGGGGGTTGTTCAACATTGTTTTATTCACACACACACACAACATCATAGGCTACTTGGTGTGAATCCGGTCTCCCATTGAAGCTATGGAAAGCTTATTGAGGAAGCCTGGATACATACAACACAGAACAATACAGCACATACAAAACTAACAATACAGCACATTAAACAGAAGCTTTTTCAAAACATGTACACTGCAAAAACTCAATATCTTACCAAGAATATTTGTCTTATTTCTAGTCAAAATGTCATTTCTAGTCAAAACTAATCTCATTTTACTAAAAAATAAGACTCATCACATAAAAAGCAGCTTGTTTTTAGACACTTTTTACTTCTTTCAAGCAGATTTTCACTTGAAATAAGTAGAAAAATCTGACAGTGGAGCAAGTTTTTCTTTCTTATTACAAGCACAAGCAGATTTTTCTACTTATTTCAAGTGAAAATTTGTTTGAAACAAGTGAAAATGATCTAAAAACAGGTTAATTTTTAGGTGATGAGTCTTATTTTAAGTGGAAAGAGATTAGTTTTGACTAGAAATGAGACATTTTGACAAGAAATGAGACAAATATTCTTGGAAAGATTTAGAGTTTTTGCAGTGTAAATATGAAAACAGTTGGCAATTAGATTTACATTCAATTTACTGTGGATCAGATGCTCTGTGGTTGCAGTTTATATGTATAAATCAAGCAATTTAATTCTTAGCTTTTCCTTGAAAATGGAGATGAACGTCTTCACCTTCAAGCTCTCATCTAGCTTGTTCCAGATCTGCGGCCCTCTGCATGCAAGAGACAGTCTCGTTCTATTTAATCTTCTTTTTTCCCAGTAATTAGGTGTTTTTTCCTGGTATCATACGCATACCGAGGACCGCAGACGGGAACAAGCTCACACAGTCTGTGGTTGGTTTTATGGATGATTTGATGCATCACACAGGCGTTATGAAATGAATTAATTTCAGTTAACCGGAGGAGACCGAAGCGATGAAATAGAGGTCTTGTGTGTGGGGGCATTGTACTCGGACCATGACACAGCTCGAATGATCTTTTTTTGAAGGTTTTCTAATCTTTTCAATTTTGATCCCCTCCTGGAAGAGCCAGACTTTTCCCATTAGCGGAGGAGGACGACGTTCCCTGACCGGAGAAGACGACAGCGGATGAAAACAGTGAATAAACAGCAGCGGTGTCCAAATGGAGGGATATAGCATGAGTTTACAGATTAGTCCTTTAGCCCTTCCCACAGGGAGGGGGGGGGGGGCGGGGGGGGTTGCACAATGTGCTTCCACTCAGCCCGTATCTGAGAGAGTTGCGTGAGAGATTTCCATATCTCACACACTCTTGTAAATCACAATTGAACAGTAGTAACTCAGAGAACGAACTCCAAACACGTCTGCTTTCAATCTGGGCCCAGGGGTGCAGCCAAGGCAGCGGGGGGGGGGGGGCCCAGGGGTGCAGCCAAGGCAGCGGGGGGGGGGGGCCCAGACCACCGCTAGTCTGCAGGTTTACAGACCTCGACACCTCAGAGCTGCACAGACGCCGCTCACGCCTCACACCTTCACAGCTGCACCAGGTAGTAGCGTGTGTGTAGGCCTAGTCTGGTGTGAGTAGTTAAAGGGATAGTAGCGTTTTTTTTAAGTGGGGATGTATGATCTACAAATAGCCCCTATAAGTAGGCTACTTTACTGTAATTGACCGATGACTAAGCCACGCCCCCAAACGCGATGAGCCAATCACAGTGCTCATAGCTAGCCCATACACTCGGACATTCTCTGCTTCCACGTCCATTGAAATGCATTGCAGTTAGTCAGTTTTCATTGGTTTTTATATGTTTTTTCTTGACATTTTAAGTTTAAAATGGTCAAACGGTGTTCATGGGGTACATGCAACTCTGACACTAGGTATCCTGAGAGGCCACGGGGGGGATTTTTTAACCTTTTCCTAAGCCACATCTCAACCCAGAGAAGTGTCTGCTCTGGATAAAGTTATGCAGTAGACCACAACACCAACTAAACCTGGATAAACTTAACAAGGATGTCTACATCTGTTCTAAGTTAAGTCAACAACGTATTTGAGGCAACATATTGTCAGAGATGTTTAGATGTTAGCCAGTATCACAACTAAGCATAAAGTCCGCTAGCTTAATGCTAACGTATAATGTAAAACTCCATAGACAGGCTAACAGAAATTAGCCCGTCGCTATCGACAGCCATAGCAGTAAAGCTAAGTGAAGTTTTGGTGACTTCCAGATGATATTTAATCTTTCTGTCTCTCCTGTGAAATGTTTCTACTGTGACAGCTGTTGCCATAGCAACTGTCACCGAATGTTGACTGTTTGTCCGAGTGAGTGGAGGGGGCGGGGCTTAGCCAGAGGTCAATTGCAGTAGAAGACTCTGCACTCCTCCCGTTAGCAACGCCAGCCCATAATAGCCCTGCCCAGAGATTTACAACATACAGTGTTGTGAACAGACCCAAAGAAACGGCCTATTTTCACAGCCTAAAAGAGGTTTTACCTGAAAAAAAAACACACAGTTCCATTGTTCACTATAATATAATTTTTTCCAGCCCTTCAAAGTGCAGGAAAAACACAGTTTTTATTTGGACCTAACCAACTGCTGATCGGCGGGCGCTAACCCTGGGCGGAGGGATACGTGAGTTGGTTAGGTCCAAGCTTAATAATGTACTAACTAACGTTAATTAAGGGACCCTTGTTGTAAAGTGTTACCGGGTTTTAGTGGCTCTGCTACATTTTTACCTTCATTAAACACCTCTGGAGTAGGCTAATTGTGATAGTTAAAGGGTATTACCATTTTTTACAACCTGGACCTTATTTCTATCATAAAACACGATCATTTCCTCCCCCAGATAACTTTGGTGTCATTACAAGTGGTTGTGATGAAATGAGCTCCAGCCGAGAGGCGCGTATCCGTATAATGGAGTCTACAGGGCAGCAGAATGCAGCCTCTAAATAACACATTATCTGCTGAGAAACTCCTTCATTTCACCAGTATTTAGTTCTGATAGGCTAGTGCTATTCCCCTCTGAGTCCGGGGTTAGCTGTTATCAACATCCGGGGCCTGTAGGTTGACCCATAGACATATAAAGAGTAGACGCCGCATCGAACGCTGGGCCTATCGGCGCTGACGAGCGGTGGGGCCGCCATCTTGGACCGGTCGCCCGCTCCACTCAGTGTATCTGTTTGGTTGGTGCAATTGATAGTTTCACTAGTGTCAGTGCATTTAATCAATAACTTACTGAACATTATCCCACCTATTACACGGCGTACGAGTGAAATAATTCATTTGAAACATAATTTTGATCAAAATACTACTTTTATCGATTTATAAATGTTATAATTTAGCACATCTGCATGTCTGGTCTCTTCTCCGCTGTGTTGCTGAGCCTCCTCCCATTTGTTTTCAACAAAGCCTTTTATAATCAATAACTGGATCGATGGATTATCACATATATGTTACAATGTGTGTAGTCTTATCTGTCATAAACAAGATATTATAGGTTTATGGGGCGTGTTTGTGTGGCGGACTACAGGCTCTGATCTGATCAGCAGGTTTGGTTTTCAGCCAGGATGTGGAAGGAGCCTCTACTCTCTCTGTAAAGGGTTACAAGTCATTTATCTAACATCACTATTAGTCCCAAGCTTTTTACTGAAGGTCAAAATGAAACATAAGGTAAATATCCTGCATAGTCTACTGTGTTCTGTGCTGCGCTGATCAGAGCGGCGTCCCTAGCAACGGTGTGTTACACTTGACGACCATTCATTATACAGAAATAACCATGTATATATGTCTATGGAAATAACAGCCCGTAGAGAGCAGCAACTGATCAGAGAGCAGCATTCCTGTAATGAATAAATATATAGAGATAAAGGCCGAATTCCGATTCTCCCCTCAGCCCTAGAGCCCTTGGCCCTAACCCTTCGTTTTGCGTGTTCACGTGAAGTGGTAGGGGTGTCCCAATTCTGGTTCAGATGAGGGTTAGGGGGAAGTGGTCTGGCTATCTCGCCCTCGAAACGGAGATTTTTCAGGGGCACACTACGGACCGAGGGCTATGGCAAGTTTCCCAGAATGCATCTTGCGGCAACCGGCAGCTGTTTTATTTCTCACTGTAGCGCTGTTATTACATCATTTTGTTAAGTTTTAATATTTTTTCATGAGAGAAAGTAGCTGTTTAGATCCCCAATGTGCGGTGGGTTTATCCACATGAGGCTGTTTAGACGTTTGCTCCCATGTTTTTGGGAGAAGTGAAGCTCCACGTTGGAGCAGATCAGCGGCTCGTCACAGAGACACCACCCGTCCAGAGAGCTGGTCGGCCGGCCAACCTCCGTCATCATCCCGGTAGAAAAGACGACCGCTAATTAACTTACCCGCAGGGTTTTAAAGGTTTACCGCCGCGTAGTTACATTCTTTTTAGGAGATAAATGCTGGTCTCATTGATGAAATGTAACAATTGTTGCATTAATTTGTTTGAATTAAAAGTGAAGCTTCATGTGTTTTGGACACAGGAGCAGCACTGCCTGGGGGATCTGGAGCCTACATACAGAAATCACCACATTTACATCAATAAATAAATGTTTTACAATGAACCAATCAGTCTTCATTAAATTTTATTTTATTTTATTAAGTTAACGTAGTTCTGAATAGAGGATTTGTGGCAAAAGCTCGTCACGTCTGCTTATGTGAAAGCAGCAGAGACGACTGATGACGCATGTGATTGTTGAAGTGGTGTCCCAATTCGTAGGGGTTGACTTTCTACCCTACTCCTTGTAGCTCCGTTTCAAGGGCAAGGGTTAAGGGCTAGGGGTAGGGGTAGGGGTAGGGGTAGGGCTAGGGGGAGGGGTAGGGATGAAAAATAGAATCGGAATTGGGCCAAAAGCTATATGTTAGAGAAAATAAAAAAATATATAAACCAGAGAATCAATTCATATCAGGTCAGAGAGAGAGAGGGAGGAGAGAGAATAAATAAATAAATATTCGATTCACAAAATACAACCAACAGTAATGTTCAGTCTTATTAGTGAACAGTAATCCCCAGAGCAGCTGTTTTCCATGGTTTTCTGCTGATTAGAACAGAAATAATCTGCTGCTCGGTGCTCTGCATCCTGTTACTTCTGCTGCTCCACTGAGTAGAACGACCGCTTCAAGATGGCGGCCGCATTTCTCGCGGCGCAGCGTTCGATGCGGCGTCTACTCTTTATATGTCTATGGGTTGACCTACTGACCTCTGACCTGGATGATGTCATCTCTGAGCGCCGCGCGGCTCATTCTGATAATAATCATTCTGCTTCGGCATTCAGGTCCATTTTTATCTCAACTAGCCGGAGCTTTAGTGAGTCGACTTGTAATGACACCAAAGTTATCTGGCTGAGTAAATGATTGGATTTTATGATAGAGATAAGGTCCAGATCGTAAAAAACGGCAATTACCTTTTAATGTGAATCTTTTTAAAGATTTGCCGTCAGGTCACAATCTTCTCACAATCCACAAACACGTAGGCCTATAAAACTATAAAACACAAGTCCAGACTCATCAGGGTGTTGTCTGCAGGAGTCTAGGAAAGTTAAACGCTGTGAACGGTGAAACCTTTTCACCAGGTTGGTTGGGTTTTACCTGTTAAAGAAAAGGAACTCTGCACACTTAGATCTATGCAATTTCACTTTATTAACTCTTTCGCGACCACACTAATTCCTCAGCACATCCGCTCCGGACCGCATGTTTTTGGCTATTTTTTTTACCTTTTTTCTCACGTGGAAGCGAACTCTGTACATCACCTAGAAACAAAAGGTTTTCACGTGGTTGAAGAGTGACTTTCCAACGTGCTCCTCGAAAAAACGGCGAGTTTTTCCGCCGTTTCGTTCGTGAGTACGAAGGAGAAGAAGAGAGCTGGGTTTCTCCAAAAACGGAGCTCCCGCTCTAGTTTCAGAGAAAAACGCACTTTTGTGTTAGGTGGCAATCGGCTCATTTTACCGCTACTCTGCAGTGTGGCCGACAGCCGCACAGCGCTGCACGCTGTCCCCACAGCAGCGTTCAAGGAGAACGATTACTCAAACAAAACCAAGATCACACAGTTTATAAAAAACATTATGTTTTGATTGTAGTTTAAAACAGTTTTACATATCAGAGGAACCATATTCACACACAGGGACCTCAGAGTGTCTATTATCCTAATCTGTAAAAAAACGGTTTTGACGAGTTAACTCGTCGATGGTCGCGAAAGAGTTAAACGTAAACAGTAAAAAAAATAAAAACTAATAATGACAGTAGCATCATATAAACAATGACAAGTAAAAAACAAGCATGTACCATAAGAAGCATCAATAAATAAGTCAAACAATCAATGATCTGCGACCTACACCTTCATTCATTCCTACATTCACACTCATTCACTCATTTCAAGCAGACATTATACAATATCACGCCCCAATCAATACATCAATGCATCAATCAATCAATCAATCAATCAATCAATCAATCAATCAATCAATCAATCAATCAATCAATCAATCAATAGTTAACACGGCCTTCACAGTCATTTTATTTCTCTTTGGCTGATTTAAAGAGCAACTGAGCAGGTTTTTTGGTAACACTTGACAATAAGGGTCCCTTAATTAACGTTAGTTAGTACATTATTAAGCATTAATTAACTGTTTACAGATATATTAACAATCATTATTATGTCACTTCACAGAGGACTAAACCCAAAAGAAACAACTGGAGCACTCGATATAATGCAGAAGTTTAATGAAGGTGCACAACACCTAACGTTTGGACGCAGCGTGCGTCTTCATCAGAGGTAAGCCGAACACAGGGTGACACAGCTGGTTATAAGGTCACTACCAGGACTTCATTTATGGGCGATGCTTGATCAAAGCCTAAGTTGCCCTTTGATTGTTGTATGTCACTGTGCGTCAAATTAACTGTCACTTTGTGTTATGTCATTCCGTTATGTTAGGCCTACTGTCTCTATTCTTCTTTTCTTTTGTGTCACTGTTGTCATATGTGCTTTTATTGTCTATATTTTAATGTTATACTCGCCCTCTCCCTTGCCCTTAGGAGGTCTTTCACCTCCTACCAGGCCATTGCCTTAATAAGAATGTATTCTTAGCTATTTTTGCCTGGTTAAATAAAGGTTTACTACTGCTACACAAACATGTAGGCCTATGAAACGATAAAACACCCACTCATCAGGGTGTTTGCAGGAGTGTCTGCAGAAGTTTAGGAAAGTTAAACGCTGTGAACGGTGAAACCTTTTCACCAGGTTGGTTGGTTTTTCCCTGTTGAAGAAAAGGATCTCCGCACACTTAGATCTCATTTCACTTTATTAAAGGCTAAGTGGTCGTCTGAGACCGAAAGCTCAGCCTTTAAAGCAGAAGTAAGCGGAATGTTTGTGTTAATCTAAGTCTTAAATAGTTGTATCTTCCGACAGCAATCACTTCTATAGAGTGTTTGGTCTGAACACTGCAAAAACTCAACATCTTAACAGTCAAAATGACTCATTTATGTAATGTCTAGTCAAAACAAATCTCATTCTACTTAAAATCAGACTCATCACATTAAAAAGTAGCTTGTTTTTAGACACTTTTTACTTCTTTCAAGCAGATTTTCACTTGAAATAAGTAGAAAAATCTGATAGTGGAGCAAGTTTTTCTTTCTTATTACAAACACAAAAAACTTGCTTTCACTGGCAGATTTTTCTACTTATTTCAAGTGAAAATTAGTTTGAAACAAGTGAAAATGATCTAAAAACAAGTTAATTTTTAGGTGAAGAGTCTTATTTTAAGAGGAAAGAGATTAGTTTTGACTAGAAATAAGACAAATATTCTTGGAAAGATTTTGAGTTTTTGCAGTGAAACACGGGTCTGTCAGTCACTCTGCTCTGCTCTGAGCCCAGGAGAAAACTTTCCTTGTATCCTACAACCTTTATCCAATGAGGAGAGAGAACGGCATAAAGGGGCAGTCCTCTCTGTGTGTGCAGCCAAGGGATGCGCCTGAATGTGGCGACGTAGGGACGAGGACCAATAGATCCATGACGAGGGCGGGGGCTGCTAACTCCATCGGCTGACAGGAAGTTAGACAAAACCACCGGATCGCTCACTGCTGCTTTAATAAAGTTCCCGCACACATGGCCAACTTGCAGAATTCATTGTATTGCGACGTTTCGGTGACCTTGAAATGTTGCAATACAATAAATTCTGCAAGTTGGCCATGTGTGCGGCCGGGAACTCTTCTTTTTCTAATTTGGACTTAATTGTCACCCTCCGACGCACCTGCCTAAGAAATAGATGTGCGAAGATTTTTGTTTTTTCTGCTTTAATAAAGTGAAATTGTATAGATGTAAGTGTGCGGAGATCCTTTTCTTCAGTTTGGAGGTTTTTGATGCCTCACGCACCTTAGCAAAGAACCAGCCGGGTGAAGCAGCTGCCCCCTTTTTGCATGTGGTTTTTTCCTGTTAAAAGGGTTTTGCATGGAGTTTTGGATGTGAGGGTCTAAGGACAGAGGATGTTGTTATGATGGGATGTAAAGCCCTTTGAGACAAACTGGTGGTAGAAACGGGCTATACAGATAAAACTGCCTTGTGGACTGACCAGAAGAATCTCTCTGTCTCCACCAGCATGAAGATGTTCAACAGCTGTTCAACCACTCACAAAATAATATCATCATCACTGTCACTGTGATGTTAGCGTAGCTGCTAATTAGCACGTAACGATGATGAAGCAGCTTTAAAAGAGCTTCACTCAAATCCCCAGAAATGATCACGATGCAGTCTGGACCTCCACTTCTGTTACCTTTGTGCTTCCTCTCTCATACACTGTATGTAAATATATGTGTGTGTGTGTGTGTGTGTGTGTGTGAAGCAGTAACTAACTGTGGAAGCGTTTGCAGAGCTGCTTGCTGAGCCGTTAACCTTATAAACAGTGTTTTATGGCTCTAGTTTCGTGCTGAACTAAGTGAAAGCGTTTGAAGCCACGTTAAACTGATCTTAGGGGAGAGTGGGGTTAAGTGAGACACTTTTTACATTTGCTCCCCTCTAAGCGAGCTAAAATTATTCATCAGTAAAATTTACACATTTCCCATTAGAAGGGAACGAAGGGCAGTGAAAATATGATTGTTTTAAAAAAAAAGTGGTCTTGTGTCTCACTTTACCCCAGCTCAGGGGTAAACTGAGACAGACTAGAGAAATCAATGGGGTAAACTGATCCACTTACTTTTTCCACTGTGAAACTACCATAACAACACATGTTGTAACAGTTAGAGTCCTGACAGCTTGACAACCACACATCCCAGATCTAATGTCAGACTAGTAACAGAATCATGGGGATTGGTCAATTAAGCACTTTTATTTTCTCAACACAAAGTGACTCAAGAACAAAATCAAATACAACAGTTAATTAACATTTAAATGACAGATAGAACCAGTTAGATAGTCTGGAGGTCAGATTGTAGGACCTGACAATGTGACCATTTTGATCAAAAGTCCTCTTGTGTGTGGGGGGAGCGGAAGTGGAATGTGACTAAAATTGAGTTAATTAACCAATAAATAAACGAGCTGACTGAGAGCACCTAGCATAACAAAGCAGTGCGGCTACAGATCATGTTTGATCACGCGAGATTTCTGGCTTGGGGGACGAGATTCTTTTCTCTCCCATTTTAGAAAAAACGACCTCTCTTAGAAGTTCAGGCTAATTTTCAGCCAGCATCATCACATGGTTTTATGTGTTGGTAGTTCATCATCATGTATCATAGAAGTTTTTCTACCTGAATCAACAGTTGACAGCAAGAAAATTTACTTTTACATGCAAAAATCATATTTTTGTGAAAAAAAACATGCTTTCTACAGCATCATGAGGTCCTCTCCTTCATGGCCATGGGGAAATGGAAGGGGCTTGAAAACATAATGGTCACATGACCATAGGCGGCGCTAGGGCAGAAGGAATGGGGAAGCTACGGGACAAAAAAAAAAAAGAAAAAGAAAAAAAAGTCTTTACCCAGGCAGATATACTGTAGCCTATATAGTTTTGATGTTCATCAAACTGAGATGCAGCAGAATGATTCCTTTCATTCTCTACTTGTTTTTTTTTTTGTTGTTTTTTTTTTTGCTGTTGTAGTGGCCCATAATTAACCTAATCAATGTTCTTACCCTAAGCAGCACGCCACGGGGCGTTTGTGTCATATTTTTCAACTATTTCTTCAGGTTTAAATCCTCTTAGTTGTCGCTCTCGATGTACAGAAGCAACAGAGTTGACAGTATCTGCTGTGCCATTGTCCTCATCCAGTTGCGCAACTCCTGTGAGAATGTGCGCTCACACAGGTGTCCAGAGGTAGGCCGGTGACTGGAGGAGGGAGGCAGCAGGTGTCCGGGCGGTCGGGGCTGCTGTCTGGACGTAACTTAGGCCAGTGACTGGAGGAGGGTGTGCGCAGGTGTTCGGGGGGGGCGCGGCTGTCCGGAGGTAGACCGGTGACTCGCGGGCAGTGGCCGGTATCCGGGGGGGGGCAGCCGGTGTCATCATGGAGGCCAGTGGCAGGAGAGAAGGCGGCAGCCGGTCGTGGAAGCATCGTGGTCGGCTTCATTGCTGCTGCTTCATGGGACTCTCGGACTCGTCAATTTTGATATTCAAAAACCTTCTAATGTCCGTTTTACCGGGCTTTTTTCTTTTAATTTCGCTGGACTGTCAGTGACTACAGTAGCATAGCGAGGCAAAGGGGTAAGCTTCTACGCTGCGCGTTGTAGCTACGCCGTGTGTACTTAATGACGCAGGTAACCAGTCAAATACCACTGAAATAAAAAATAAATAAACCATCGACATAGATAATACTTTAAAAATGTGTGTTTTAATGTATTTCCCACCTCTTTCTAAAATATAATTTAAAAACAACAACGAAAAAAAAAACATTATTTTATTTTTTCATTTTATTATTTGTGATGATTCATTTTCTGTGACAATCTAGGGGAAGCTAAGCTTCCCTTAGCCTATTGATAGCGCCGCCTATGCACATGACCAAAAATGTGTTCCGTTTTCTAGATACAGGGGGTGTCTCACATTACCCCACTCTCCCCTACTTAGAAACCAAGTGACCACAAGAAGCTTCGCTGCTTCGCTGTAACATTCGAGTGTTTTCAACGGTCCTGCTGGATTGCTTACAGATGTGCGACTGCGTGGTCGACACAGCTGCTTAGCAAAACAAACACAAACAGACAGAAGATGAAGAATGAACCGACTGCACAGTCGCAGAGCAGCGCAGAGCAGCGATCTCTGTAGTGAACCGAAGGAAAGCAAAGTGATTGATCTGTATTTCCTCCTGCGCTGCCATGCTGCAGGATGTTTTCACTTCATGTTAGTTTCACATCAACAAGCTGAGACCAGAGACCCAGAGAGACATCCAGAGGAACTCATCCAGAGGAACTCATCCAGAGGAACTCATCAGTCAGACTGCCGGTCCAACGGCCACCACGACCTCACAGGGATCCGCTGTCCACCATCTGATTGAGATATTATTGGCTGTTTACGCAGCAAATTCCAAAGCAGTGAAAGATATCACCAAGGCATTACAATATTTAATTTCACTTTTCCTGTTGTCCAATAACAACACGGAGGAATCGAGTCCTCGGCTGCTCCGAAACCACAGAGACTGAGAGAGGCCGGTAGAGGAAATATGTTTCTGTGGTCGACTCACACACCGAGGCCACATGGGACGCTGAATAACACCGTCCAGAATAACGCATGTGATATGATAGAGGAGACTAAAGTCCTATTCGCACGGGATCAGTTTTACCTGGGGACCTCTGGTGATTAGTAATAATTGCGGAGGACGTCTGTGATCTTAATCCCGTGTGAATGCGCCATGTCAGTCATTTGTAAAGTAAAAATTCCCCCGCAAATGACCTAGGCTACTATATTTCACCAAAGACCGACGACCCGTGGTAAAACTAGTCCAGTGTCAATCTGCATCTCAGTAATTGAGGGGCATTTTTTGTTTTTGTTGTTTTTATTGCGCGCCTTTTCTACTTCTTCCCCGGTTGAAACCATACTGTGAAACAAATGCGGTGGAAATTGTGAGCGGAGCAAACACGGGCTGGTATCGGTGCTGGAGACCCATTTAAATAAACAGCTCAGATCCATAAAAATAGCAAAATTTCGGAGGATATTGAGATGGATGACATGCAACAGGTTTAATACAGATGCCATGACGGCCCGTTATCGTGACAACAACTGCACTGTTGTGAAGTCACGTTGCTGCTTTGACATTTTATTAGGGCCACGGGCCATCGCACCGGGCACTGAGGGATCAGTACCAAATTTCGGTTTGCTACTAGACATATTATATATCAAAACGTGCGGTTTGATCGGGATCGGTGTGCTATTACTTTTCTCAACAGTTTACGAAAAACTGCTCAAAATTTTGCATGTAAGTCAATGGGACGGGCAAAAAAAAAAGAGCGAAAAAGACCAATCATTGGAGTTTAACAAACGTCTACTGCTCAGGCATACTTTCACCTAGAGACTCCATTTAAACTTTAAACAGTAGATACAAGTCTTGTGTATTGGCGTATTACTCCACGTTTTGATAGGTCATATAGTTTTTGATCAATCCCTGATCAATGACCATGATCATTTTTGGAGAAATTATGAGATTATAATGGGTGTGTATTGCATGGAATGTTCGTGTCAGAGTGTGTGACATCATCGGTTAGAGTGGGAGAGAGGCCAGAAAAACTCCAGATTTTTTCTCTTTCCAAACTCGGCCCGGCCACAATTTACACTCTACACACATAATTTTTTCAGAATTTGTAGACACACTTGTTCTGTTTCTCATCATGTGCTCAAAATATCAGAGAGACTTACAGAATTTACAGAATAAGGGGCTGTGTCCACCAGACGCGTTTTCAGCGCTCTCAGCGCTGCTTTCCCAGCGCTTAGCGCTCTCTCTCTCTCCCTCGTCAGAACACCGCTGTTGCTAGGTTACAGAATGCAGCTGTTGCTAGGTTACAAAACGAGTCCTCTGACACTTCCGTGTTCCTGCCTTGTTTAATGTAAACACTACAACGAGTGTCAGAAATACACAACAGCATTAGCAGCAGCTTTTGACATGGACCCTGAGGTCGACCTACCTTCATGATATAAACCGAGCCACGTCTCCGGTTGTTGCTGTGGTAACGTATGTCCCGCCCCTTCTTGATTCTGATTGGTCAGTTCTAAAAGTTGAACAGATTTCAACTGGAAGCGCTCTGAGCGCCGCGACAAAAAGAAGTAAGCGCCGAGGGCGTTTTACCGCCGAGGGCGCTGAGCGCTGTGAGCGCCGACACAACAGGGTTTAAATAGAAAGTAGACGCCCAGAGGCTGAAAACACGTCTGGTGGACACGGCCCCTAAGCCTCTGAGTGCGGCCACGTCTGTCTCTGCTCCTCATTGACTCCAATACAAAGATTTTCTGAGAGAAGCAGAACGGCCTGATGTTTTAAAACTGCCAGCGTCGCCAAAATATTTACTGTAGAAACACCAAATCGTACCAAAATTTTCAGTAAGTCCTTAGAGCAACGTTGATCTGTGTTTTGTTCTGATAGGAGTTACCGTTTTGTCATGCTAGGCCTAAATGTGAGACCGGTTTAGAGGCAGAAAATGGCTGTTTTTCTCCACGTTTCTGTCTGTCTCAGCCTGCAGGGGCCCCTATCGCCGTGGTAACCACCTCGAGTTGCCGTGGTAACTACCTCGAGTTGCCGTGGTAACATCTGATTCTCAGGCCAGAGCTCGTTAACTTCATAAACAATCCACCTGGCGCTCGTTTAAATGTTTATAAACACAGACACAGCTAAATCAGACTGACACAGGATGCAGCTCATAGTCACACACACACACACACACACACACACACACACACACACACACACACAGACACACACACACACAGACTCTAGAACCAGCTTCATGTGATTACAGTTACAGACACACACACACATCAAAACACAGAGGTAACATACAAATGCGCGCGGAAGCGCGCACTCCTCTCCCACACTCTAACACACACAGGTAACTTCATGTGATTATACACACACACACACACACACACACACACACACACACACACACACACACACACACAGTTAACCTAATGTGATTACAGCTCCTCCATATCAGTGCTTATAGAAAAATGATCATGTGTCTGTCTGATCAGCTCTGTCTTGACCTTAAGATCGTGGGTTTGATTCCCATGTTGACAGAGATGGTAAAACCGGCAGTAGCCCCGTGGGCCTTTCAAAATTTCCCCAGAGGAAATTTTCTAGTTTACATTTGCTTGGCACATGGATGTGACAGCAGCGGATGTGACGACGTGCAGCTTTGACGTCATATCGGAGCCTTAATGTCAGTAAATTCTAGTAAAATACAGACTTCACTTATCCCGTGCGAATGCACCAAGAAACACAGACGTGGGGGGGGGGGATTTACAAATCACCAGACGTCCCCAGGTGACACTAGTCCCGTGTGAATAGGGCTTAAGCTCATCACACAGACCTGGTCATGTATGTAGTATAACCTCTGATAAACATGTGTATTATATGTAATATGTGTATTGTGGTGTGGAGTCAGATTCCCCCGGGGCGGAGCGGAGCGGTTAAAGACGGGCAGGAATAAAACAAACTCCTCTGAGTCTGACATGAAAAAGCCTGACAGAGACGTCTAAGAACCTGAATAATCAGCTTACATTGGAGCTAAGTGGGACCAGAGGGGGGAGGACTCGTGTTTGCTTTCCACTTTCAGCTCTGGCTCACAGTCAGGCCACCTTGAAGAGTCTGAAAACCATTATCCACCAGGACTGTTGGTCAAAAGTGCAGCGTGAGGATAGGATATCAGAGCGCCGAGGCCGCCGCCGAGCCGAGCCGAGCCTCACGCAGACAGAGTGATGAGGAGGAGGAGGAGGAGGAGGAGGAGATATCGTGCGAGAAGCAGAGAAACTGAGACTAACAGAAGTTCAACACAACACGCCTTCTGCTCATGACAGCTCAGTTACAGCCGTGTCGTCCATCGTGTCGTCCATGTGCGTGTGTTTGGTTTCACAGAGACAAAAGGCGTCTTCACACCGCGATGGTGATGTCATTCAGAGCGGCCGTCCGTCTGAAGTTACTGCAGTTACCTTCATTGTTTGTTGTTTATTGTATAGAACCAATCTCCTTGTTGTTTCCAACTACTTCCGGGTAGAAAACCAGCATGAGAACAATAGTGACGGACGAGAGTTTCACTATATTTATCTACTTTTTCATGTCACTATATCACCGTTTAGACTAATCTGATGTTTGTAAAGTTTATAAAACCAATGATTGGACAAACATTACTATTTACGTGTGCACATTTTTGTAATTAGTCATGGTTATCATAGATTAGCCGGGCTAACGGTTAGCTACCTGTTTAACTTTAATAACTCAGTGACTCAATAAACGCTCCATGAAAAAATATTTTCTCCAGCGGATATCTGAGTTCCAACATGACTGAGCTAACTGGAGTAGTTTCATGTGGTGTCCCACAACGGGAGGGTTTTAACAGCTGACGTCCTGCTGTTAGCTTAGCTGCTGCTGTTAGCTTAGCTACCGTTAGCTTAGCTACCGTTAGCTGTCCCTGTCAGCTGAGCCACTGATGCTTTCTAGACACTGTGATTCCCCCAAACTGAATAAATACAACACATAGCAACACAAAACACACACACAGAAATAGTAATGTTTCTTCAATCATTTCAGATTTGTCTAAACGGTGATAGGGCGTGAAAAATATGATATATAGCTAAACTCTGGTTCATTACTATTGATCTCATTCACATTACAGCTGGTTTTCTACCCGGAAGTAGAATGTAAACAACAAGGAGATTCGGTCTATTATGGATCCCCAGTCTACATAAAGATGGAGACTATTCTTCCTGGGCTCCACATTAAATCAAACACTTATTCCAACAATACAGTGTTTATACAAAGAATTACATAAAATCATTCATCCTGAATATATAAACAAGATTAGGCTATAGAAATGCATATTAAGTAGTACAATGTAAATGAGTTAAAGCAGAAGTAAGCGATCCGGTGGTTTTGGCTAATGCTGCGTTCCAGGCAGGCTTTTGAAATCGTAAATTACAGCTTCAAGTCACAACTTACGACTTTGTAGCGTTCCAGCCAACCCACTCGTGTTTCTCCGACCTGTTTTACCTGTGAAAGTCACTATAACGGCCACTCGTAACTTCTGACCCGTGAACTCGTACCAGATCGAACTGGTACCACTTCACAGGTCGGAAAAATACGAGTTTCCTTGAACGCACCATAACAGTCCTCGTCCCTACGTCACCACATTCACGGCGTCCCTTGGCTGCACACACAGCCCTGCATGCCGTTCTCTCTCCTCATTGGATAAAAACTGTAGGATACGATAAATGTTTTCTCCTGGGCTCAGAGCAGAGCAGAGTGACTGACAGACCCGTGTTTCAGTCCAAACACACAGGGCTCTACTTTCGTAGAACTAGGTGCAGGCGGAGGGGATCAGGCCTGCGCTTCGCCTTCGCTCCGCCAACGGGGAGTGGTCAGGAGCAGATTGTGATTTTCCTTCGAGACGCAGCGGAGCGCATCCCGCCTACTTCCCTCCCACCGGCGCAAATGGCATAGAGGGAGGAGAGAAGGCGTGGAGTGGGTTTGACACAGCCGAGTCAGATCTTCACCAATCAAATGAGCTCCTCTCCTCGCCTTTAAATCCGCCGCGCGCGCAAGGCAGACGTTTGATTTCACCGTGGAAGAGAAGATGTGAATCAGCACCTACAGATTACAGCATAGACATTCAGCACATCTATATCGACTGTCCCGTCACACTGATGACAGATCAAAGGCTGCACAGATGAAAGATGAGGATGGATTACTGCTGTGTTGACACTACACCATTATCTGCTATATTTATGTATTTACTTATTGATTTATTGAGCCGCATCGTCACGCGACCATAACAAATAAAACTGAAAACAAATAAACTATCATCTCTCACAGCAAACCACAATCAGCCTGGCATCATAGTGAGCAGATATTAACATCTCCATCTCAGGTCAATTCTAAAGAAAAAAGAAAAAGAGAGACGCTCCGTGATGCATCGTTACGCACAGCTGTTTGTTTATGTTGTGATCTGTGCACACGTGTTTAGATATAGGTTACTAAATATAAGTGTCTTTATTAATGGAAAAGGGGTGTGTGTGTTTTGTTTTTTGTTTTTTTTTTACTGGGCAACAGCTCTCAATCTGTCAGAGCAAGTGAGACGGGAAGAAACTGATGTTCTGGTCCGGTCCAAGCTGGCAGTGTCCGGTCGCGCGAACAGACCTCACGGGCTGATGATGCAAAAGTAGTCTGGGAGGGAGGAGGGAGGAGGAGGGAGCAGGTCTATCTATCTATCTATCTATCTATCTATCTATCTATCTATCTATCTATCTATCTATCTATCTATCTATCTATCTATCTATCTATCTATCTATCTATCTATCTATCTATCTATCTATCTATCTATCTATCTATCTATCTATCTATCTATACTATCTATCTATCTATCTATCTATCTATCTATCTATACTATCTATCTATCTATCTATCTATATCTAAACACGTGTGCACAGATCACAACATAAACAAACAGCTGTGCGTAACGGAGGCATTTCAGTTTTATTTGTTATGGTCGCGTGACGATGCGGCGCTGGCCCCTAATAAATCAATAAGTAAATAAATAAATAAATAGCTGATAATCTGCAACGGCACAGTGTGTAGTGTCAACACCTGCTCTTGGGACATCCACGGCTGTCTCAGTCCCTCCCTGGTTTCATCTGTGTTCATTCAGTCAGGCTGAGTTTCCATTACGCTGCCGACAGCCTTTGATCTGTCATCAGTGTGACGGGACAATCGATATAGATATACGTGTATGTGCTGATTCAGATAGTTACAATAAATAGGGGTTATTGTGATTGTTAATTGCATTTAAATGTGCCTGGAACTGTGGAAATCTGCCTGTGAGGTCTTGGTGACGTGTCTGCACTGCAGCTGGACAGTCAAACCACCAGTCCGCTGGCTGTGCTTCGCCTTGCGCTGAGAGTAGACCAGGTTGGAGCTGGCGAGCTTTCGGCGCACTCTCCGCGCGGCCTATCGGCAACAAATTGTCACTGCGCCACGGTGAATCTGTCGACACCTCCCCCTGCTGCGCGACCACTCCCATCTCGGCACACAGCAGTCTACCAATTTACCGAATCCGCTGCGCACCTTGTTGCACTGGAGGAAAATGCCACTGCGCCGGCTGCGGCAGGGCTCGCCTCGCTGCGCCCCCATGAGTTGCGCCAAGAAATTAGGGCCCTCTATGTAAGTGATTGCTGTCGGAAGATATAACTATTTAAGACTTAGATTAACACAAATATATCACTTACTTCTGCTTTAACATGATCTAGAGGAGTAGTAATATAGTTTTTTACATGATTATCAAATAGTTACATGATTATAGAAGAGTTTACATGAGATAACCTAAAGCATAAATGTTCAATGCAGGTGTATTAACATGCTTAAATTCAACTTAAAGGGACAACGAGGAGTTTCTATTTGGTAATAAAAAAGTCTGTGGATGAATCTCCGTTACCACTTGTTAATGGTCCATTTTAGATAAATCTATGGTTTTGTCTCTATGGTTATTTTGTTATTATTAGTGGTGGTGGAAATGCTGGGCGAGCCGACCAGCGTTTCTTTACTTTCGGTTTCGTGGCGAGTCATGAGAATAACGCCGCCGTATGAATCTCCGTTTATGGTGGGAACTACGACGGTATGTGATCGTCTTCCAACCTCTGACTTTAATTCTTGATGAATGAAAACATGAGTCTGTCTTGCACCGGTCAAAGAATTTCACGGTGCGGAGGCTCATAAATGTAGTGAGAAAACACTTCGCTTTAACAAAACTCCTGGTTGTCCCTTTAACATGATTGTTTAATTTAATAGTAGTCTATTGCAACATGATATTATGAGGAAACACAGCTTCTCTCAGTTTCATTTTAAAACTGGACATTCCAGTGGTTGTGATCCAGTGTGGGGGGCGGGGGGGGACTGTTCCAGTGAGCTACAGCTCTACACAGAACTGACCTTCTGAGTGCATTGGCTGTCTGACGCACCGCGCTCTCCGCATGCAACAGCAGATGAGGTGTAGACACGCCCGACGCTCCTCACGCACACACAGAGAACACACAGCGAGCATGCAGGAGGAGGCGTCACGCACATGAAGCAGCATCGGTCACGCTGCTCTGAGACCGAGCTGAGCCACTCGCATGGCCGCCATCAAAGTGGAGACAGGTGTGTGTGTGTCTGTGTGTGAGGTGTGTGTGTGTGTGCATACAGGTGTGTGTCTGTCACCTGACTGCATAATGTTTTAGGTTTGGTTGTGTTACATATTGATCCATTACTGCACTCGTGTGTGTACAGTACTACACTGCAAAAACTCAAAATCTTACCAAGAATATTTGTCTTATTTCTCATCAAAATGTCTCATTTCTAGTCAAAACAAATCTCATTCTACTTAAAATCAGACTCATCACATAAAAAGCAGCTTGTTTTTAGACACTTTTTACTTCTTTCAAGCAGATTTTCACTTGAAATAAGTAGAAAAATCTGATAGTGGAGCAAGTTTTTCTTTCTTCAAACACAAAATAACTTGCTTTCACTGGCAGATTTTTCTACTTATTTCAAGTGAAAATTAGTTTGAAACAAGTGAAAATTATATAAAAACAAGTTCATTTTTGGGTGATGAGTCTTATTTTAAGTGGGAAGAGATTAGTTTTGACTAGAAATGAGACATTTTGACAAGAAATAAGACAAATATTCTTGGAAAGATGTAGAGTTTTTGCAGTGTATAAACGCAGCCTCATGCAGAACTTCATGTTTTTCTTTTAATCTCAATGAGCTTCAACAATAAAATGACAAAAAACATCCCAACTATGTAAAAAAATAAGAAGAAAAAGTTACATTTACATTATAATGATCTATTTTAGTTCCAGACTTTTATTGTTTGGTTGAAATGACAATATCAGACAACAATTTAAAGTAAAGAGTTTGAATTTCTGTTCAATATCTTTATTGGGTTTTTCATTTCACAAAAACTTGAAATAAAATAAAGATAAATACAAATATACAGTGTTGGGGAGACTTAAACTACATGTAGTTGAACTACAGAGCTGTAACCTGCTGCTAGTTAAACTACATTCATATTTTGTGCTGCGTCAAGTATTATTTTGGGGTCATTTTTTTGTAATTTAACTACTCAAAAAAGACCTATATAATATGAATTTTATTTTACCATTATATTGTGATCCAGAACTCTTTGAAAAAAGGCATGAATCATGTCGGCAATGATGTTTTTCTACGCTGTAGCTTCCCCAATGCTGAAAATATAAAGCGAGACGCTGAAGAGACATAAATGGAGGGATATAAATATGTGTAACAAAGATAGAGGAGGACAGTTTCTGTTCTTTCTCATATAGCCTACCACATGTCATTACGAGTAGATAAATGCACATAAACATAAAGCAGCTCAGACAAACACAAAAACAAACCAACACATAACAACAAGAACAGCAGGGACAGACACAGTTTATAGAGAAATAAGAAGTGATTTATTTGACCCAGTGGCACAAACACAGCACATGTTCCACTTTGTTTCCTCTGAAATCTGTTAAAGTGGAGTTGAAATGTAGAAAATGACATAAATGTGGTGGATCGTGTGCAGCCAGAGAGTAAATCACAGCGCTGAGTTGAGTGCTGTCTCCTCCTGTTAGCTCTAATAACGGAGAGACTCTCTGACTGGCTCCAAGTTCAGTTTGATTCGCTCTCTGGAAATCCTCTGATAGGCTGAGAGGACCGAGTCCAAACGCTCTCCTCCAGCAGGAAAAGACAGAGCCCCGGTTGATTTTATAAGAGGCACATTATCCCTTTAATGACAGGAGAGAGCCGGGGCGATACCTTTAAAATATTAGATCATTAAATGAGATCATCTTAAAGTAATCATCCCTTTGACAGCAATCATGACAGATCCTCCGCAGTCGAGCTCCACTCTCACGCTAACACGCTGATGTCATCATCTACAGCCTCTTCCTCCTCCTCCTCCTCCTCCTCTTCCTCCTCCTCCTCCTCCTCCTCCTCCTCCTCCTCTCACACCACCGTTTCCTTTCTTCTGCACCAACAACAAACAGGAAGGAAATACAAAGCACAAACATGGGAACATATAGGAACATAGGAAGTGTTCTTCTGTGAAATGTTTTAAAAAATGTTTAAAAGATCATTTAACTGCTGTTTTGTAATGTATTGTCTATGTTGGTATTTTGATATTGATTATTATTAGGGCCACGGGCCATCGCACCGGGCACTGCTCCCTACAGCTATGGAATAGCCCGGGCACTGTTACTGTTATTGTGTGGATTTTTTCCTAGTTTTCGTTTTTCATCTTCCGGCCGACTTTCGATTCGAGTCAAGTTGAGATGCAGGACAAATTATATATCAAAACGTGCGGTTTGATAGGGATCGGTGTACTTTTCTCAACAGTTTGCGCAAACTGCACAAAATTTTGAATTGAAGTCAATGGGACGGGCAAAAAAAAAAAAGCGAAAAAGACCAATCATTGGAGTTTAACAAACGTCTACTGCTCAGGCATACTTTCACCTAGAGACTCCATTTAAACTTTAAACAGTAGACACAAGTCTTGTGTATTGTCGTATTACTCCACGTTTTGAAAGGTCATATAGTTTTTGATCAATCCCTGATCAATGACCATGATCATTTTTGGAGAAATTATGAGATTATAATGGGTGTGTATTGCATGGAATGTTCCTTTCAGAGTGCGTGACATCATCGGTTAGAGTGGGAGAGATGCCAGAAAAACTCCAGATTTTTTCTCTTTCCACACTCGGCCCGGCCACAATTTACACTCTACACACATGATTTTTTCAGAATTTGTAGACACACTTGTTCTGTTTCTCATCATGTGCTCAAAATATCAGAGAGACTTACAGAATTTACAGAATCAGCCTCTGAGTGCGGCCACGTCTGTCTCTGCTCCTCATTAGCCGTGTTTCCATTGCAGGAACTTGGGGGTAACTTTACGGGGCCCCGTTGGTGCGTGTTTCCACTGCAGGAACCTCCCCCACAGGGCCATTTACAGGAACTTTTACGGGGGCCAACGGAGTACCTACTCCAGGGTAGGTACTCCGTTCGGCCCTGAAAAGCTCCTGGGTGGGGCTCGAGGTGAACCCGGCACTGATTGGCTAAAGCTAGAGCAGCTCTGACGCTACCAGAAAGCACCAAAACAACCGGCATTTTTAAAAGGGGGAGCAGAAGGGGAGCATTACATTAGCCTAGCAGACACCGCTGTAAACAACAAGAAAACAGCAGGAAGATGTACACAAATGGACCGACGATGAGGTGCAGACATTGATGCAGTCTACAGCACCGAGGAGATTCAGAGGGGGTTTGAGTCATCGCGGCAAAATGAAAATATCAGCGCACCTCGACACACTGGGGATCCATCACGCTGCAAAACAATGCCGTGAAAAGTAAAAAAAAAACTCAAGCAGGATTACAATCAGCCGCCATGTGCAGAAACACACAAACCAGAAACGCGGCTACCGCCTCAGCTCCTTCCATCCCTCTTCGTTGTTGTTATGATTTGTGTGCATGTGCTTGTGACCTGCCTGGGTGACGTCACGGTCCAAACTGTCGCACAGCGATTAAGCGGCGACGTCGCCGCGGGGTCTGACTCTGCAGTGGAAACACGGCCACTGAGAGGGCCGAGTGAGAGGACGGTTCCTGTAGAAGTTCCTACCCCCTCCCTTTACCAGGAACTCCTGCAGTGGAAACACGGCTATTGAGTCCAATACAAAGATTTTCTAAGAGGAGCAGAACGGCCTGATGTTTTAAAACTGCCAGCGTCTCCAAAATATTTACTGTAGAAACACCAAATCGTACCGAAATTTTCAGGAAGTCCTTACAGCGATGATGGTCTGTGTTTTGTTCTGATAGGAGTTACCGTTTTGTCATGCTAAGCCTAAATGTGAGACCGGTGCAGAGGCAGAAAATGGCTCTTTTTCTCCACGTTTCTGTCTGTCTCAGCCTGCGGGGGCCCCTATCGCCGTGGTAACCACCTCGAGTTGCCGTGGTAATGTCTGATTCTCAGGCCAGAGCTCGCACACACACACTTATATTTTCTGTTTTTTTATTTATTTATTTATTATTGTTGTCAGTCATTATTATTCAATTTTTTTATTATTAATTTTTTCATGTTATTTTGTGTTTTTTCACATTAAACTGTAATATAAGGTGGAGGCTTAAAAATAAGCCCCTTGTGGCTTTTTGCCTCTCCCTGCACTGTCCTATTGTTACCTACCATGTTTTATTTATTTATTTGTTTATTTCGGGCATGTCAAATTTAAATCATCATCATCATCACACTTCATCTTAGTTCAAATAATACAATACACACATGGCCGAAAGGGAAAGCGGGAGAAGCTAAAGCTGATCTAGCCCCGCCCCCATTACCCACAGAATAAAAATCTTTATCGTAATCTTTTCTTTTCTTTTGCTTTTTACATTTGACATAACATTCTTTTACTTATGACATTGTAAATCATGACATTTATGTTGTATTCTTTTAAAGGGACAACGAGGAGTTTTGTTAAAGCAAAGTGTTTCCACACTACATTTATGAGCCTCCGCACCGTGAAATTCTTTGACCGGGTCAAGACAGACTCATGTTTTCATTCATCAAGAATTAAAGTCAGAGGTTGGAAGACGATCACATACCGTCGTAGTTCCCACCATAAACGGAGATTCATACGGCGGCGTTATTCTCATGACTCGCCACGAAACCGAAAATAAAGAAACGCTGGTCGGCTCGCCCAGCATTTCCACCACCACTAATAATAACAAAATAACCATAGAGACAAAATATTCTGTCCTCAGTGTGTGACTACTAGGGGTGCAACGGTACAGGTAGCCCACGGTACGATACGTACCTCGGTTTTTGGCCACGGTTCTCGGTACAGTTTCGGTATGTGTTTTGTGCAGAGAACTTTTTTTTTCTCCCAAAATAATGTTTATAATTTATAATATTTATAATATAGCTCTCCTCTCTCTCTATCTCACACACACACACACACACACACCTGAACTGTCTGTGAACAGCCCCTAGCTCCTCCCTCTGCACACTCCTTTAGTCTTTCAGTAGGTGAACACTCTGAAGCCACTTTCAAACAGAGATGGCGCTATATTGCCGTCACTATGCTGCAGCCACAGTCTCTCACTGGGAAAGAAGGAGTTAGTCTATTGTGTTTTTTTCACCACCTCTCATCCCTGTCAGTCAACTCCTGCTCGACCTCGGTCTCTCTATCGCACACAGACACGCGGGCACGCGGGCACACGGACACGCGACCACACACATGCAGTGTGCATGGACAGAGTCCTGCTAGAACTCTAATAAAAGCTACATGAGCTAAATCGCGCTAATAACTAATTAATTTTCCCCGCGATTGCGATCAGCGACCGCTCATGCTGCCGCCTGTTTGTTTTTTTTTTTTTTGTTTTTTTCCCTCTTCTGTGTGTGAGCTGCACTTTCAGTTGCAGGGGGGGAGTCACTGTGAGTGTGTGGAGGCTCAACAGTGATTGGACATCGACTCGCGGGGGCGGGCTTTCGCCTTAAACGGCCAGGCACACACATACACGGCACAGCTGTCTGTAAAGCAGCAAGAGCTGATGGAAGCTGAATCTGAAATACCGCGGTCCAAGAGCGTATTGCACCGTGCAGGCCGTACCGAACGGTTCAGTATTTTACCCAGAACCGTTGCATCCCTAGTGACTACACAAATTGACAGATAGTGAACAAGCTCCAAGAGAAACTCAGAGGCCGGAATGAAGTTGAAGGGCCTTTACTGGTCTTGAAACATTTTTTGTAAAACTGAAAAATACAGAAAAATAACAATTACTGTAGGCCTATTGTCACTAAACTAACATAATACATTCACAGGAATGACAATGCAAATAGCTGTAGGCTAGTTGTTAGCTTAGCATTAGCACGATTGACATGTGAGTAAAATAAACATTTATATAATATTTCAATATTTACAATGCACTACTGGAATCTGTGTAACAACATAATTAACTAAAAATTGTGAACAATACTCACAAGCGATAATTTCATAGACACAAGCAGCAGGAGGAAAAAGATAATAGCTGGAGCTGCAAGCAGACCGCATGTAGCAGCTCTGCATTTACCGCTCATACTCTGCACGGTCATGTGACCAAAACCACCTTTCAAAATAAAAGCTTAAATTAAACTCAAGGTAATGAGTTACTTTTAATTATACCATGGTCTGGATGAATCCTCGATTCTGATTGGCTGCTGGGTGTCCATTAAAAAGTGATAATGGACACCCATAAAGATGTTCCGGTCAAATAGCCTGATTACGTTCTAAATATTACTGCGCTGGCTCAAACGCTTGTTGGTAACCACGGCAACGGACACTCGGACCAAAACAACTTTTTTTCAGCGCATCACGGCACTGGAGTCTGTAAACACACCAGCGGTAAGAAGTAAAACTTTGTGTCACGTAACATTTAAGCCGTCACCTCACCTCCCTTCACTGATCAACTATCAGGCTGTGGCAGAGTCACCATGGCAACACGCTGCGGTCACAGCCGGTCCCTCTTTTTTTTCTCTTTTATCGCCGACGAGAGTTATTAAATAGTCCGCTTGGCTCAGCCGCTTAAAGACGTGTGATTTTAACGGTAAAAACAACATTAAATTATAAGTAATTGATTTAATATGTATTTATCTCATAAGTGACCATGGTATAAGCGGGATAATGCCCTTCGAGGTGTCTGATTATCAGAGAATACGGTTCACGCCTCCGCGTCGTCCATTAATTTCTGATAATGGACACCTCGAAGGGCATTATCCCTTACATGTCAATGGGCGGAGAAAAAGAACACAAATACAGGCAAAGTTCACACAGAACATGACACAAAACCATAGATTTATCTATAATGGACCATTAACAAGTGGTAACGTAGATTCATCCACATTAATATGAGACTTTTTAATAACCAAATACAAACTCCTCGTTGTCCCTTTAACTTTGTGCAAAAATAAAAAATTCAAATTCAATTCAATTCGACATCAAACTTCACATTGGACAAGTGATGATTCCACCTCCTGCAAAAAAGAAAAGAAAAGAAAGAAAAGAAAAGCCAGTGTCTCCATGCAGCGTGTTTCCAGTCCGACCACCTGCATCTCTCTCCTGTCGTTCCGGTGCCAGTTGAGACGTAAAGTAAATGAGATCCAGACCGGCGCTCCGGGCTGCGCTGGGCCGCACACTCCCTCTCCGCACTGTACACAACTACACAACTACACAACTACACAACATCTGCACTGTACACAACTACACAACTACACAACTACACAACAGTCATTAGGAAACCCATCTGCTCCGCGCTGCTCGCTCGCATGCTAAGCTCTCATTTCAGCCTCTGCTGTGTGTGTGTGTGTGTGTGTGTGTGTTCTGCTGTGTGTGTGTGTGTGTGTGTGTGTGTGTGTGTGTTCTGCTGTGTGTGTGTGTGTGTGTGTGTGTGTGTGTGTGTGTGTGTGTGTGTGTGTCTGCTATTATCTGGATGTCATCATAACCACAGAAATCAGGGCCTGATAGTATCTCCCCCCCCACCCCCAGCCAGAGTCACGAGAGCCGAGGGTCTCCTCCGACCACACACACACGCACACACACACACACACACACACACACACACACACACACACACACACACACACACACACACACACACACACACACACTCACACACGCTCACCCGTTGTGTAGGTAAACATGTCCAGATTGGCGAAGTGGGGAGTTCCCTCCTCTGTGGGAATCGAGCCCACGATCATTTGTAAAAACCTCCAAACCCTTAACAGGCTGTTATTACACTCTGGTTCTGTGTGAGGTTCGTCTGCTGAGTTACTTTTCAAAATATTCAAACTTTATTGAAACATTATTTTCCCCCATAGGAATACATTGAAACGGTCTTCAAACTCTTCAAATCTTCTCCTTCTTTGAACTTCAACTGCTTCAACATACTTTCACCTACAGACTTCATTCAACTTCTAAAACGTTCACAAAACTCTCAAGTATTCACGTTGCATTCAACTTTTTCATATCTTCTACCATTATTGATCAGTACCCTTCAACAGTTCATGATCATTTTTGACAAAATTCAGATTTAACATGGGAGTCAATGGCACGGAATGTTCAGGGCTAGAGTGGTGACATCATCAGCTAGAGTGACAGAGAGTCTAAAAATCCTCTGACACTTTGCTCTCTAACCTGTCGCCACGGCCACAAATTTCACTCTAGACACATAATTTTCTCCACTTTTGTAGACAAGCTTGTCCTGTCTCTCACAATGTGCTCAAAAAACCAGAGAGACGAACAAAATTTAAACTCAGAGCCTCTGAGTGTGGCCAGTTCCCTCCCTTCCTCTCATTCACTCCCATTCAAAAGTAGGAGCTGATTTTCTGAGAAAAGCAGAAATGCTGAGGTTCGGGGCGGTGCGTGGCGCAGTGGTTAAAGCGGCCGCCCCATGTAGAGGCTACAGTCCGCAACGCAGGCGTCCCCGGTTCAAATCCCACGTCGGGCAGACCTTTCCTGCATGTCATTCCCCCTCTCTCTGCCTCCCCCTTTCCTGTCTATCTCACTGTGCTATCAAATAAAGGCGAAAAAGCCAAAAAATATACTTTAAAAAGAAGAAGAAAAAAAGAAAGAAATGCTGAGGTTCTTTTCAACTTTCAACTTTATTGTCCCCAAAGGGAAATTCATGCTGCAGAAAGGCAAGAAAAACAGAACATATAGAGCACATCCACACAAACTCTACACAACATTGAAATGGCAGTAGGCTACCCCAGAGGGCAAACTGGGAGCTGTTCCATACAATCAAGGTAAAAAAGTAAATAAATAAATGAAGAGTTCATTTGCAAAAGCAGATAGGTGCCATTTTGAAAAAGATGAGCTGATGCTTTTGAATTATTCTTTGCATAGAGTTGTTTTCAATAAAGCTTTATTTTTTTTTGAGCTACGTCTGTTTTGTTTCGTCTCATCTCCTTGGTCAAAGCCACTCAACTTTGGTTTGACTGATTTCACCTGGTGGAAATAATAATTAAAAATTGTTTTGAAATTTCTTTTAAAACAGAGTTATCTGCTTTTGCAAATTAACTCTTCAAAGTCCAGTCACACAGACTCAGACACATCAGGCCACATGTGCTGCCTGTTTCCATGGCGACTGGAGCAGTTCCCCACGCCGCACCAGAGCCTGTTGCTCCTGTGTAAATAATGTGGTGAGCAGACCTCAACACAACATAGACAGTTTACATGTAGACAACACTGTGAATGATATAGATCTACTGAGTTGTGTTGTGTTGTGTGTTCTGCATTAAGCTCTGAGTTTACTGCAGGGGAAAGTGTTGGTCTGTTTCCCTTTACAAGCACGAGAGGCTGCGATTACATGGAAGTCTAAACCTGAGCCACATGCTCCACCTGCACCACTCATGGTTCCCATATTCTGTTATGCTATGCACAAAGAAACATGAATATTAAAGGAATAGTTCACCCATTCATGATCTCCTCCCCCTCATGTGGACTAAGGGCTGGGAGAAGTTTCAGAGTCCTCCGTGGCTTCTCTGAGTTACAGGGGGTCTCGGCGTAGCAGTGCATGTCCATATGACGGTTGCTAATGGATACCAACTGTCTTTGTAACAAAAAGACACACCAGAAAACATCCAGATACCTCCATGCTGCTCGTATGTAATGTCCCTCTTGTATTGAAGCCCTGAAATGCGAAATTGTTCAGAAAAAAATTAAATAAGTCTATATTTTAAGCTTGTTTGTAGCGGAAGCTTCTTGAAGCTTCTCTTCCCGGTTCGTCAAATTTGGACGAACCGGGAAGAGGAGCTTCAAGAAGCTTCCGCTACAAACAAGCTTGAAATATAGATTTATTGAATTTTTTTCGGGACAATTTCTCATGTCAGGGCTTCAACACAAGAGGGACATTACATATGAGCAGCACACTGCAAAAACTGAAAATCTTACCAAGAATATTTGTCTCATTTCCAGTCAAAAATGTCATTTCTAGTCAAAACAAATCTCATTCTACTTAAAATAAGACTCATCACCTAAAAAGCAGCTTGTTTTTAGACACTTTTTACTTCTTTCAAGCAGATTTTCACTTTAAATAAGTAGAAAAATCTGATAGTGGCGCAAGTTTTTCTTCCTTATTACAAGCACAAAAAAACTTGCTTTCACTGGCAGATTTTTCTACTTATTTCAAGTGAAAATTAGTTTGAAACAAGTGAAAATGATCTAAAAACAAATTGAGACATTTTGACAGGAAATAAGACAGATATTCTTGGACAGATTTTGAGTTTTTGCAGTGCGTGGAGGTATTTGGATGTTTTTTGGTGTGTCTTTTTGTTACAAAGACAGTTGGTATCCATTTGCAACCGTTATATGGACATGCAGTGCTGCGCCAAGACCCCCTGTAAATTTCAATTTTGGGAGAACTATCCCTTTAAAGCTGGAGCTTGATTCCTTCAACACTTCCATCTCGCCGTGCCCTGGCTGCAGCTGCGGTCTGGATGCAGCTCTAACCCAGACCTACTGTTGTGTTGAGTCTTCTCTCTGGTCCAACAGACCAAACTCATCTGGAGCGGCGAGTAAAGACAGAGATCTGCTCTTTAAACTCTTTAAAGTCTTTAAACTATTTAAACTTCCACCGTCTGTGCTGCTCCATCCACCGGTTTGATGTGGTTTCATCCAGCGTCTTGTAAATGTCTCAGTTTACGACAAACCGGATGATTTCTGTGAGATACAGTGTGTTCATCTGGCAGCTGTGTGTGTGTGTGTTCCCCAGCAACTCAGACACACATACACTCATGTCATCGGTAAACAAGTTTAGAGCTGGTGAACAAGCGGTGAAGGTCCAAAACACTGTGATTTGTTGTCATGTACCGTTGAACGTGTGCAACACAACCATCACTCTCTGTTTCTAACTGATAAAAGGTTTCTGTTTGTAAAATCTGTGGCTTCATCCTCAGTTCACAGTGTGAACGAACACGGTGGATCTAAAAGGATCAAGTGGAGCTTCGTCTGAGTCGGCTGCTGCTTTAACAACAGTTCACACTCACACTAACGTTTCTCCGCCACAGACGCAGCTCGTTCACTCACTACACCATTTTATAAAACATTTATTTAAATTATTAACTCTCTGTAATGTGCCTTTAGATATTCTTCTCTGAAAAGAAGCTTGTCAGAAATATTTCTGAGCTTAGACAGTCAATAAAGTTTTCAACAAGTGATGCTATTGATGATGCCACCAATAGCATCACTCACTTCACTGTCAAGCACTTGGAATGCCCAAAACACTTCAACCCCATCTGCTTATCTCTAAACTGAAGCAGATGAGTGGTATTTTTCCTTTTTAAAGGGACAACCAGGAGTTTTGTTTAAGTGAAGTGTTTCCACACTACATTTATGAGCCTCCGCACCGTGAAATTCTTTGACCGGTGCAAGACAGACTCATGTTTTCATTCATCAAGAATTAAAGTCAGAGGTTGGAAGACGATCACATACCGTCGTAGTTCCCACCATAAACGGAGATTCATACGGCGGCGTTATTCTCATGACTCGCCACGAAACCGAAAGTAAAGAAACGCTGGTCGGCTCGCCCAGCATTTCCACCACCACTAATAATAACAAAATAACCATAGAGACAAAACCATAGATTTATCTAAAATGGACCATTAACAAGTGGTAACGGAGATTCATCCACATTAATATCAGACTTTTTATAACCAAATAGAAACTCCTCGTTGTCCCTTTAACCAATCGAAGTCAGCAGGTGAGAGTCAATAACACGCTCTCAGAATGCAAATCTATCAGCACAGGTTCTCCACAGGGTTGTGTGAGCTCCCCGGTGCTTTTTACACTGTAGGCTACACTAATGACTGTACAAACAGACACACTGGGAACCTTGTTTTTAAGTTTTCTGACGATACCGCCATCCTTAGTCTACTGCACACAGACTCCAGCACCTCAGCCTACTTCTCTGATAGAAAACTTTGTCCAATGGTGTGACTACCTCTCTCTGAATGTTAACAAAACTAAAGAGTTGGTCCTGGACCCTAGATCAGTAGGGGACCATAGTCCTGTTCATAACGACTCCCCCATTGAGCCGGTCAGCTCTTACAAATACCTTGGAGTTCATTTAGATGACACTTTTAGTGCATGTGGATAACTTGTGTTCTCGTCTACAGCAGAGATTGTACTTTCTACGCAGACTAAGAGTTCTGCCACTTTATTTTCCCGTGATCCATTGCATCACACCACAACGGAAGTGGGTTTTAGTAGCATTCTAGCGAGCGGCTAACTGGTAGCGTTAGCGGCTAACTGGTAGCGTTAGCCACCGGTGTAGGCATCAAATGTGGGGGCTCCGGCCTGCCAAAACCGTTTGGACTAAATCTGATGTTTGTTAAGTCTAGAAAACAAATTATTGAACAAACATTACTATTTCTGTGTGCATGTTTTTGTAATTAGTCATGGTTGTCGTAGTTGTTAGCTTAGCTGCTGCTGACAGCTAACAGCAGTAGCTAAGCTAACATCAGGACGTCAGCTGTTAAAACCCTCCCGTTGTGGGACACGACATGAAACTACTCCAGTTAGCTCAGTCATGTTGGAACTAGGATATCCACTGGAGAAAATATATTTTTCATGGAGCGTTTATTGAGTTATTGTTTATTGACACTGCTAACGGCTAACAGCTAACGGTTAGCCCAGTTAATCTTTCCGGTGGAATCGAGTGTCATGGCGACACCCAGCTTCATTTAAGTGGTGGATATGGGGTAGACAAAAATATCATGCTTTTATTCTACCAGGCAGTGCTCGAGAGTTTAATCAGATATGGGATGTCGTCATGGTAGGGCAACCTCTCCACAAAACTAAAGACTAAGCTTGCTCGTCTAAACTCAACTCAACCGTTTTAAGAATTATTTTATCCCAACTTCCATCAAATTTCTTAACGAGTTTGTGCAATAATTCTTATAGTGCTGTTACCATGGGGAATTTATGAGGTGTATGTATGTGTTATGTTGTGGGATGTGTGCAATATGTATTATGTTATGGGATATGTGCAATGCTGTTATGTCTTGTGTGCTGGATTGATATGGCTGAGGTGTATAGTTTTTTTGTCGTTGTGGCCATCAAGGCATTCATGGAGCAGCTACAGTGTCCAAGACTAATTTGTCGTATCGTATCGTATTCAGACGTGAGTGCATCAGAAGTTAGTTCAGTTCAAGAAACTAAACGTTACATAATTATGTTACAAAAACAGACACGAATCAATCTGGAGATAAAACCTGGAGATTTCTGTAATAAACTATTTGATCTTCAGCAGCTCACAGGGAGACACTGGTGTTAATGTCGCTCTCATTTACAGTGTTCATTAACACAACACAGCACATGGTCCAATGTGAAAACGAGAATGAAATGAAAACCATCAGTGTGCTGATGGGAAACTACAGAGAAAACAGGTTTTCATTCTGGTGAGAAACAGCTTCGGCCTTTCTACTTCAGCTACTGTGAGAACAATTACAGTTTTTGTGTTTGCAGTTGTCGCTGCGTTACGTTGTGATCGATCACAATCAGTTTGAACAACTACATTTCTACTCCTGGATAAATGTAGTTAGTATAACTACAGATAAGAAAAGTAGCTTTAACAACGACTTCTACTCATTCTAGTCACTTATAACGCAGCGTTAAATAAATCAACATGGTGTATTGACCCCTTGCACGTGACGTCACGTTCCACTCGCGGTAGCTACGGACGCCATGATGGACGGCAAAAGAACAGTGAACGTCAATGTAATTGAATGGGCGCGTTATAGTTTTGTGCCATACCGGGGTTGTAGGGTTTCCCCTCCTTTTCCACTGAGCTGGTTCCAGTGCTGGTTCGGAGCCAGAGCTTGACTAGCACCGGTTCTTTGCTTTTCCACCGCTTAAGAACCGGTTATTGGTCCTTAAAACTGGTCTGAAGCACCAAGTCCCTGCTGGTCTAGAGCTAAGAACCAGGGCTGGCCACTGGCAGCGGGGTTACATGAGCAACAGGACCAGTGTGAAGATATACAGACACGTTATCGATGCCATTATTAGTTAGTTTATCTACAGTGTATAGTCGATGTAAACACAGTTGAAGCTAACTAGCTGAGCTACATGCTGTGGCTAACAGCAGCTAACTTAACGCTCGTATTAAACATAGCACCGTCACAACGTAGTTGCCGCCGGCGGATCGCGGCGATTACAACGAAGACGGCTTCCTGTTTTCTTTTATTTTTCAGCCGGGTTTAATCAGAGAATGATCACTAATTATACAGACGTCAGGTCAGGTCTTCAACACCCACGGGTCGGACCAGGTTTTAATTTCCAGGTCCGTTAACTGTAGTTAGCAGCAGCAAAGACAGCAGCAGCTGCTGTATGGGGAGTGTGGCACTGACTGACGTTAGCTCCTTAGCGGTGGAAAAAGCACAGAAAACTGAGATATTCTATGGTGAATAACAAAAAAACAAACAGAATATTGCAACGGATGAGTAGATATTCTATTTTAAATAAGTGATAATGCTGTGAGGTTGTAGTGTGAAGTGATCGAGCCACATTGTTGGACGGCACCCATACACAGTACATTATCACTGAGTGCTTTCTGCCGTCCGTCATGGCGTCGCCTCTCGCGTCACGTTCTAATTGTGACGTAGCTGCAAGGGGTCAATATGAAACAAAATATAATAGCCTACAAAAAATTCACATGCTGCAGAAATATGCTTCTCAACTCAGTTTTATTGGTTCATTCTACCCCAATACCCACTTGTAAATCATAAACCAGTCAACAAACAATGTAATAAAGAATACAAAGAGGTTGTGTTATGTTATGTCTGGAACAACTAATGTTTAAAACCATGAGAGGTTTTATCAGACAGCCAGCTCCGTTTGGAGCAAATAATAAGTGAGGAGGAGCATTACAACTGCATGTGTTCACGTGTCTCGTGTGCCTTTCAAAATAAGTTATTTTTCAAAATAAAAGACATGTCCAACATCAGATGTGCATTAAATATTATTTACTTTTTTGACCAGCTGTCCACGACCCATCCAGAACGGGTCTAGACCCACTTCTGGGTCCCGACCCACCAGTTGAAAACCACTGTTTTAGAGGGAAATACAGAGACTGTTGATGAAAAACTGTCCCTGAAGGCAACGCGCATCAGTGGTTTTGCATGAATTTACCTCTAAAACAACTCAACAACAAAAAATGATGATGCAACATGGCCGCCTCGGTTCGGTGCGTCGCCCACATTCTAAGGAACCAGAAAGCTTTACTTTGGATGCAGCTGTGATTCACCTTCAGTCAAATACGGATTTATGAAAGACAGGTTGGATTTTTGATCATAAAAAGATAAATAAGTTACAGACTGGGACTTTAAGAGACTGTATTTGATCATGATGCAGATTGAGTCCACACACCTCCACCAGGAGTTTGACCCCGATACATGAGAACCACACACAGACTGAGCAGATACCTGCACATACACACACACACACACACATACCCCACACACACACACACACACACACATACCACACACACACACACATACCACACACACACACACACACACACACACACACACACACACACACACACACACACACATACCACACATACATACACACACACACACACACACACACACATACACACACACCACAGCAGCTGGCGTGTGAGGTGCAGCGGCTGCGTGTGGACTTGGATCTGTAATAACAGCCCCCACTTGATGGAAGTTGTTGCATAAAATTGAGACACGCTTTTACATACCTTGTAAAAATGAAAACAGCCACAAAAAAAAAAAAGAGAAAGAGAGAGAGAGAGAAGGAGAAAAACAAAGCGGTTAGTCACGCAGAGGGAGCTGCAGCTCTGAAGGTTGTTCAAGAGCATTCAACATCATGTGCACGCCATTAGGCAGGTGTGTAAATATATATATTTACATTTCATAACCTTTATTTAAACTCAGAGATACATTTTACAATATGGCCGAGATGAAACACAGAACATAGAAAGACAGAAGACAAAACAATTGAGACATACATGTACATAAATATTCAGACATAACAAACATACATGAGCATAACTTGAATACACAAGTGTAGTTAAAAGCAGGAGCAGTTAGAGGTAAAATATGATGTAGTTATGGATTTAAATTGCCCTGTTGGTAAAAGTGAGGTGAGTTTCAGATGATTTTACATAGAGTTCCAGGTTGAAGGTGCAACAGGAAGAGACACTGAGGCCTGTACTGCGAAGGAGGCTCAACATACCTAGGCTTTGTGCTCAAGATGCAGCTCAACAAACCCTCAAGTCCGCCATCAGAGCTAAACGGTACTGTGACGGTGGTTATCAACTTAATTAGTCAAGTCCGGTTCTCAGCTTTGTGCTCTGCGCGCGTTCACATTAAAGGGGGCGTTTGACGTCATATTATTCTACTTCCGCACGAAATGGATCCACAACGGGCTGATTTCAGCCAAGACGAGTGCAGTTGTTTTAATGGAGAGAGTATGAGCGATATTAAAAAAAGCACGATCGCAGCCTGAAGCAACAGTGTTGCTGCAAATATGACAAGAGAGGAGGCCGCTTTTAATTTTTCTGACAGCTCTTGCGCTACTTTTAAATATGAAGCTTTATCCATTTAAACTAGAGCAACATCAACTGTCATTTTAAATTGTGTTTTATATTGTTATATTTCACTGATCGCAATTATAACGCGAGTGTGTGTTTTATTGGAAGCGAGGCTGGATAGGTTACAGTGAGGTTTTTTTTTAGGTGCTGTAGCTACAAGAAAATCTCATAAACAAAGACCTTTTTAAATGTGAAAACAGCGGAGACTTATTCAAGATTTGCGTTTGGGCAACACTGAAATATAACAGGCGACACATCGGAATTAATTTATTCACGGCCACATTAAGTGAAATTATTAACTTTACCGATTATCCATCTGATTATCCGTCCTGCTGCGAGCGAACAACTTCTATCAGTGGTGACTGACTGTATAGCCTATAAAAGTAAAATATAGGCTATAGTCTAATATATAATGAGCTCCTGACGCTCAGCTCAACGGGTGAGGAGGCGGAGACGCTCAGAGAGAAAGTCAGCAGCAGCGATCAGCTGATCTCTCCCTCCGTACAAACGCTCCGTTCTGATCCAGCTCCACTGGACTTTCAAAGTAAAGGTGCCGCCAGCTGTAAATGAGTTAAAATAGTGAAACAGCGGCGCTTTTATAGCCGGTTTTATGATTAAACTCTGAACAAAACCTGGTCGGGACCAGGTTATGAGCTAAGCATAAGTTACCATGGTGATCTAGCCTCGTTAAAAGACAGCCACCTTCGCAGTACAGGAGAGGCTGGCTTTAGCTAAAAACCCACTAAACTTGCTTCGCAGTACAGGCCTCTGGTCTTTCCAAGTTCAGTGTTAAAGGGATATTCTGGCGTAAGTTTAAGCCATTGTCCAACGCACCGTAACACCAAGTTAGACCCCCCCTCGAGAGATGAAGTCTTCTAACCGCTAGCTTCTCTAGTTGGGGTCATTCCTATGTTCCTACATTTCTAACTTTTGTTGTCACTGAAAATTAGGCCCTATGTTCCCACAGCCCTTTGGTCCCACCATTGGTTGGGTTCAGGTAATGAAGAAAAGAGTTGGTTAAGTTTAGTAAAAAGACCCGGTAGAGGCTAGACAGGCCAGATAGGTAGAGTCCAGATAGGTAGAGAGAGTCCATGGGAACATAGGGCTGTGGGAACATAGGGCTGTGGGAACATAGGCACGCTCCCCAGATGTTTGATGCCTCGTATTATGGGCTGGGACCCTGTTTGTACTGTTGATGATGTTTGGTGCTGTTCTGAGCAGTATTTGTGGCTGTAAGTGGCTTTTTGATCGGTTGCGCGTGGATAAATAGACTGCACTGTTTGTTATGGTGCAGTCATTGCTAACGTTGCTACAACTAGAGAAGCTAGCGGTTAGCAGACTTCATCTCACCAGGGGGGGTCTAACTCGGTGTTAGGGTGCGTTGGACCATGGGTTAAACTTACACCGGAATATCCCTTTAACAGAGGGAAGCTGCAGTGTGAGCCAGTCTGTTGAGCGTGTACAATGTTAACCTGCATTAAAAGATACTAGTGAGTTAATATAAGATGGTAAGAGACCAGTGAGAGCTTTAAAAATAAATAAAACCCAGTGTGGATCAGCCTGGTAGATAGTGAGGGCCGTTCAACTTTGGAATACAGGTCACAGTGATGAGTTGTAGCTGTCTGCAGTAATAAACTCAGGGCTGAGTGATAAATGGTGTAAAGTGGATGTAAATGTAAAGTTGTAGCTGATGCATGCCTGTATAAGACGTCTCTATAATCTAAAACTGACATGAAAGTTGCCTCAATAAGTTTCTTCCTGCAGTGAAGAGGAAAGGAGGAGTTGTTTCTGTAAAAAAAACCTATTTTTGTCTTAGTTTAATGACCAGATTAGATACATGATGTTTGAAGGTGATTTTATCGTCGATCCAAAGTCCAAGATATTTATATTCAGAGACCTTTTATACACATGTATACATCAGAGCAGTGTGTGTGTGTGTGTGTGTTCAGTGTGTGTGTGTGTGTGTCAGTGTGTGTTGGCACCTCCAGCCGGTTGCTGCCAGCTGCCATGCAGCAGAGTAATCACACGCTGTGCTCTGGTGCTGTTGAACAGCCAGATACTAGATGATATTAACTCTGTTCAGGTTGTAGCTTCAACATAAAACTCTTCTTGGCAGCCGAAGCTGAAGCAGCTTATGAAGCTCAGCGTGTGTGTTCAGTTCAAAGACGATCTGGGAGGAAGGAGATGCGTTGCCTAGAGGTGTTCACCGTTATTAAAACCACACTGCGTCTCTGTTTAAAGGTGCATTGTGTAGGAATTCCTACCATCTAGTGTTGTGGTTGTATATCTCAAGCAACTAATTGAGCAATGCATAATTCCACATATAGTCCATGAGCCAGACCACCAATCGCAATCGAAAGGGTGGGCAAATTCTTGTTGCTATTTTATTATTCCTATATATGTCCAGATTATTAATTGGTATGATAACCTTCGCACAAGAGTAGCTTAACAATATTTATCATGCATTCACTATTTTGACCATAAAAATGCCATATACACCAATTATGGCCATTCTCCGATGTTGCACATTTCATAATTTGTGTGCCACTACTGATGATTTAGAGCACCTTTGCAGTTGCAGAAAGGCCCTGCAGATAATATTTGTTTGCACCACTAGTTGGCGCTAATTCCACTGGGTGCATGAGGGAGCGAGGGGGAAAATCGGCTTTAATACTGCTGTTAGCAGGAAGTAGCAGAGGACTTTTGTGAAATCACATTATACAGGGAACATTTTTAATGGTTTATATACATCCAAGGTTAAGAAGGCTAAGATGTAGTGAATAAAGATGACATTAACATTATAGCATATTACATCCATAGGTTTAGGGTTATTTAGGGGGAACTGGGGCATTGTTCATTAGGCTGACTGCAGAGAGGAAGAAACTGTTCTTGTGGCGTGAGGTCCTGGTCCGGATGGACCGGAGCCTTTTGCCAGAGGGGAGGGGCTGGAAGAGTTTGTGTCCAGGGTAAGAGGGGTCAGCAGCTATTCTGGCTCTGGTCTCCGGGTCCTGGAGATGTACAGCTCTTGAAGAGATGGGAGGCTGCAGTCGATCGTCCTCTGGGCAGAGTGAATGACACGCTGCAGTTTGGCCTTGTCTCTGGCTGTAGCTGCAGCACACCAGACTGACATGGAGGATGTGAGGATGGATTCAGTGGTGGCAGTGTAGAAGTTCACCAGCATCTTCACAGGGAGGTGAAACTTCTTCAGCTGCTGAGGCTTCTTGGTGAGGGAGCTGATGTTCTGCTCCCATTGGAGCTCCTGGGAGATGGTGGTGCCCAGGAAGCAGAAGGACTCAACCAGGGTCGCTGTAGAGTCACAGAGGATGACAGGGGGGAGGGCAGCTTGGTCCTTTCTGAAGTCCACTATCATCTCCACTGTCTTCAGAGCATTCAGCTCCAGGTTGTTCAGCTGCACCATGACACCAGACGGTCCGTCTCGCTGCTGTAGGCCGACACGTCCCCATCAGAGATGAGGCTGATGAGGGTGGTGTCAGCAAATTTCAGGAGCTTGACAGACTGGTGTCCAGATGTGCAGCTGTTGGTGTACAGGGAGAACAGCAGAGGAGAAAGGACGCAACCTTGAGGGGATCCAGTGCTGATGGTCTGGGTGTCAGAGACATGCTTCCCCAGCCTCACCAACTGCCGTCTGTCTGTCAGGAAGTCCGTAATCCACCTGCACATGGAATCAGGCACGTTAAGCTGGGAGAGCTTGTCACGGAGCAGAGCTGGGATGATCGTATTGAAGGCAGAGCTGAAGTCCACAAACTGTATCCTGGCGTAGGATCCAGTCCAGGTGCTAGTGGAGGGCCATGTTTACAGCATCATCTACAGATCTGTTGGCTCTGTAGGTGAACTGTAATGTCCTTAAGGTGGGTCAAGACGAGGCACTCAAAAGTCTTCATGACCACAGAAGTCAGAGCAACGGGTCTGTAGTCATTAAGGCCTGTGAGCCTTGTCTTTTTGGGAACTGGAACAATGACTGAGGCCTTGAAGCAAGCTGGCACATGACAGTTCTCCAGTGAGGTGTTAAAAATGTGTGTGAACACCGGAGACAGCTGATTGGCTCAGTGCTTCAGGGTGGAGGGGGAGACTTATACCCCTTTCCCACTGGCCAAAAAACCTGTTTAAACCCACAAACGCACCGACCCGCGTCAACCCGGGACGTCTGACTACCCATTTCTCCGACCATACATTTCTTTATTTTTGAGTCCATTAGTCCGACCTCCCATTTCTCCGACTTAAGTAGCCCTAACCCTCAACCTTACCCTAAACCTAACATTAACACTGTAGAATGGGTAGTCGGAGAAATGAGCCGTCGGACTTTTCAATCTGACTGATGTATGCCCCCCCGTCGACCCGCGTCAAATGACTCGGCAAGCGACGCGGGTTAAAATCGCCTTCAATCGGCTCAGCTCTGATCGGCTTGCAGTGGGAACACCAGACCCGGCTCAACCCGCTAATTTATGTGATGACATTGGGCGTTACGTGATGCCACATCATCGCACCAGTCGCGTCTCACGTAGGCTACCAAAACAAATGCTCCAGCATTCAAGACTGGGATTTGAAGATCAAAGAACACTGACCAAAAAAGATTGAAAAAAAAGAAGCGACAGTCTGTTTAACTGGCATGTTGTGCCGCGGACGTCCATCATAAGGCGGCCGCGGCAGACTCGCTGTCCTCCGTGGCGGGCGGCTGGGGCATGACACGGTGTTTCTCGCACTGCGACCCGCATTTAAAAAACCTGCGTCGACCCGCTGATGTTAGTAGGAAAACGGCTAGAGTTTGGGCCTGCAGCTTTGCACGGGTTCAGCCGTTTAAACAGTCTCTTCACCTCTCCTTCTTTGATTTGATTTGATTTCTATGATGGAGAGAGGTGTGAGAGTTGTGGGGGAGGGTGGCACTGGGGTGTGGGGCTGTGTAGGTGATCCAGGTGTGGAGGAGCTGTTGCTGATCGATGGCTGGTGGTCGGAGGTGTGGGGGATATCATGTCTGTCCCATTGTCTTTCAAAGCGGCAGTAGAACTCGTTCAGGCTGTTGGCCAGGCGTAGGTCGTTGACAGAGGGACACTTGAAATACTGTACTGGCAGTATGCTCCACATTATTTGTGACAGAAGGAGCAAGCTCTTTAGTTGATTTTAATTGTGTAAAAAAATATTTGTTTGTTCTTGTTATTGCATGAAAAGTAAAACACTCTAAAAACGTTGGCTATTTCATGTGTAGGCCTATGTTCTAGGCCTGGGACGATAATAAATTTTGCTGGACGATATATTGTCCCACAAATTATTGACGATAAACGATATTATTGACACATTTTTTTGAGAACAAATTAACCACTAATATAATAATAATATTTCATAATAATGTAAGTAGTCCCTTTTAAATGCGATAAACTTTTATTTCTCATGAGTATTTTTTTTTTAACCATTGTAATTGGAATGACAAGAACTTATATAGCTACCATCCTAAATGAATAAAATAAACAAAAAATAATAAACAGTGCAGCTCTTCTGTCCAATAACGTTATACACCTGAAGCTCCACTTTTCATTCAAACAAACTAATGTGACTTCCACAGGTGTAAGATTTCATCAATGAGACTAGCATTTATCTCCTAAAAAGTATTAAACCAGCCGGCGGTAAACCTCTAAAAACCTGCTGATAAGTTTTAGTTGTTTGCTCCCCCAATGACGGAGGTTTGACCGGCCCGTGAGCTGCTGCAGACGGCTGCAGACTGTGGGAAGCCCCGCTCCTCCTGCTCACTGCTACCACATTAGCTCCAAAAACGTCGGAGGAAATCTCCTAACAGGCGTTATGTGGATGAACTGACCACAGACTGGGGATCTAAACTGTGACTTTCTCGCATGAAAAAATATTAAAACTTTAAAAAGTGACGTGTTAACAGCGCGGCAGCAAGAATTACGGTAAAATAGCTTTTTAGCTGCTTAGCTTTACAGCTAGCGCTGCCGGTTGCTGAGAAATGCATTCTGGGAAACAAAGATCCTGGATGACTGAAAAGAGGGTTCACTCCTTTCATTCTGCTATGAAACAAACGGCCCAGGTGCTGAGACCGATGCACAGAGTGAAGCCTCTTGTCATCCAGCCTGGTTGGAGGCCAGAGACCAGGAAAACAAATACGTGCGCATGCACATGGCGATTTATCGAGGCCGGAAAAATTATCGAGTTCATTTTCATTTATCGTGCGATTAATTGATTTATTGATTATCGTCCCAGGCCTACTATGTTCTAATTTTTATCACATTTTCATTCACATATTCCTGAGGTGAGTCTATTATTATTACAGTATGGTCTTGATAAAAGGGAAAAACATCCTTGAAGTGATTTAGGCACTGAGTGGTCAACAAACAGCATAATACCGAACAAGCACTATACACAGTTTTCAAGTTTCCACTCTACCGGTCCACCTATTCAACACATGATAACCACCACTAAGCTACCTGTTTGCAATGGTTATCATGCCAAACTGTTCACTAGAGATGTCTACCAAGTCAAAAAAACAAACTAGAAATTGCCCACCCGTTCGATTGCGGGAGGCCAATTTTGGGGTCTTGGCTCATGGACTAATACTTTTTACATCACTTTTGTTTTTCTCTCTCTCTTTTTCTAATTGTTTTGTTTTTCACATGACTGTAAACTGAATTTATGTTGAATGTTTATCTTTATAAATTTATGTTGAATGCTTATCTTAACAAATGTATGTCAAATGTTTATCTTGAATTTTCACACAATATTGATTTTCTCTTTTTTTAAAATTGTTTTATGTTGTTATTTCATTCTGTAAATTAAATTGATGTTGAATGTTTATCTTTTGGAGGACCACTTGACAAGCCCTTAGGGGTTTTTTTGGTTTCTCCAGCACATTTGCTTTATCTACTTTGTATGTCTCTTGTTGTTGTCGTTCCACTTTTTGATATGCTGTTTTATACATCTTTTATGTGCTAAATAAAAATACAAAAAGAAAAAAAAATACAAACTCAATGGTATTTTTCATGCTGCATTCAGGTGAAATATGGCGTCATCGTGCAGCGTGACGGATATCTGAAGCACAACAACACAACCGACCGCGCGGCGAGCCAGTGGCTAGTGTGGTGGCCAGTAGCCCGACAGTAACAATGCATGGCACATAAAATATAAAGAAAAGTAAGCAATATATTAGCGGCAATATATTTAAGCATCAAAGATGTTTGAAACAACGTTCAAAACACACACAGCCAGTGTCACAACTAAGCATAAAGTCCGCTAGCTTAATGCTAACGTATAATGTAAAACACCATAGACGGGCTAACAGAAATAAGCTCCGTCCTCATCCCGGGGGAGAAAACGAACAAAGGTTTACTACTGGCTGGTTAACTTCTTTTTAGCAGATTAATGTTGGTCTCATTGATGAAATTTAACAACTGTGTCAGTCGCTTTATTAGTTTGTTTGAATGTAAAGTGAGCAGGGCTGCCTCTGGGCTACGGACTGAAATCACCACATTTACTAAATAAATCAATAGCTGTGTCCCAATTCAGGGGCTGCAGCCTTCGGAGGACCCAGCCTACGCGGTCTCCGGAGGCAACGGCTTCGGAGGCTCCTCCGGGGGCCGCATCAACGGTCGGTAAATGGGACGGTCTAGCCTTCAGAGCATTTCCTGATCCGAACGTAAACAACGGCGTAACGTAAACAACGGCCGGACGTTAAACATTTAAAAGTGGCGCTTGCAACAGCTCTACCGCTCCTCCGCCCCTCACTTTTTTTTTTTTTTTTTTTTTTTTAAGAAGTAGAATCAATACAAGGGCAGTTATCATTAATATACTAATAAACAAACCATTGAACAGCAGCCAGGGGGTAGGCTATTGAATAGAGAATAAAGAGAGCACAAGTAATGTGTTTTCATAGCTTTCTTATTAAAAGTTGTCACACACAAGATGCTTTGCCTCCGCTCCTCACCTGTGCAGCCAGAGCAGAGCTCAGCAGCGGGCAGCCACACCTCCGAGCCGGCCGCAGAGCCGGGTTACCATGGCTACAGCACAGAGCTGCTCCGTTCGATAGCTAACGGCTAGGTTGCTAATAACAACAACGGTGCAGCAAAGCATCTTGGGATACGGGAGGCCGCGAAGGATAGTAGCGGTGCATCCTCCGAATGCAGGGGAAAGGAGGACGCATTTGGAGGCTGCATTTGGAGGAGCCTTCGAATTTAGACGAATTGGGACAGCCTTCGCGCAGCGCTGTGACGTAATCGGCCTTCAAATCCACCCTCCGAAGGATGCAGCCCCTGAATTGGGACACAGCTAATGTTTTACAATGAACCGATCAGTCTAATACATTTTATTTTGTTAAGTCAACATGGTTACTGTACATGGCAAAGATTATTACCACTTTATGACTTCAAATTGGTCTGTATTTCTATGGGAGTCATCCTTTTTTGTTTTTTCAATGAAAATCTGTAAACCGCATGGATCATCACAGCAGCTTTTAACAATGGATATCACACAGATGGACATCCGTGTTAAAAGCCAGCGTTAATAGATCCATGCGTTTACTGGGGGGGTTGGGGTTGTTTCTTTCTGTTTTTTTTTGTTTTGTTTTGTTCTCTTTCTTTTCTTTGTTGTTTTTAGCCTCTGTGAGGCACTTTGTGTTGCTGCTTTTAGCATGAAAGGTGCCATATAAATAAATAAAATGTGAATTTGAATTTGAATCTGTGTCCCTGTTTTTATGTATTATGATGCTTGTGTTCCTGTTGTAGGGTGAAGTCAGGTAAAATGGGCCACTTTTTGGTAAACGATTAATAAGACCATCAAAAACGCTATGCATGAAATCCATTGATATTTTTAAAAATCGACATAGGTCTCTTAAATGTTTCTGTGTGAAAAAAAAATTAAAAAGTATAATTAGGGTGACATCAGGTAAATTGGGCCATCAGGTAAAATGAGCCAGTTAAGGTTTGAGCCTCCTAGCTTTTTAAGTTTTAACAGGCAATGGCTGTAAATGATTTCAAATTGTTGCTACAACTGTACTTGAAAAAAAACAATTGATTTGAGTGGTCTCTGGTTGCTGTTGTGGGTGGGACGATGCTTTATATCCAGCCTGCTGAGGAGAAGTGTGCGAAAAGTGGCCTGGCAAACAAATTTCACTTGAAACTGATAAGGTTGATAACTCCGTAGAAAAACAGATCTACAATAAAAAATGTGATTTATAATACACATTGTGATTCCCCCCATTGGATAGAATGCAAAATTCTTGCTAAGCTTACTTATTTTTAATTTAAATGCATTTTTTGTGGGTGGCTCAATTTACCTTAATGCATCATGGTAAATTGAGCCATGCATTTCAGCTAAAATGGGCCACATACAAAACACAGTCTTACACTGAAGTTACACAGAAATTGAGGGTGCAAAACATGTTCAAAGTTAGATATATATCCAAGGTTGGTCAGTGCCACTCATGGTGCCATTAGCACTGTGGGGGAAAAAATGGCATCTATAATGCCACACACACACATACACACACAGTAAAAGAGCCTATAACATAGTCAGTTAACAAAGAGCATAGCAACAACATGATCATGTAATTTTAAAATGCATTTTAAGATTAAAAAATGTCTTCAACCTCTTATGTTTTTACTGTTAATGTTAAGTTTAGTGTTGTAGTTTAGTAGTAGTGTCAATTAATTATTAAAATTTTAATGATTTCTGCTAAAATTACTGTGTTGTTCTCTCTTGGCCCAATTTAACTGAACGGCTGGCCCATTTTACCTGAACCTTCATCGTACCTCGAGAGGGAATATCCCGATACTTTAACTCTCATAATTCCAAAATAATGATACTTTTTAATTTTTTTTTCACACAGAAACATTTAAGAGACCTATGTCGATTTTTAAAAATATCAATGGATTTCATGCATAGCGTTTTTGATGGTCTTATTAGTCGTTTACCAAAAAGTGGCCCATTTTACCTGACTTCACCCTATTTTGGAATTATGAGAGTTAAAGTATCGGGATATTCCCTCTCGAGGTACGATGAAGGTTCAGGTAAATTGGGCCAAGAGAGAACAACACAGTCATTTTAGCAGAAATCATTTAAATTTTAATAATTAATTGACACTACTACTAAACTACAACACTAAACTTAACATTAACAGTGAATACATAAGAGGTTGAAGACATTTTTTATCTTAAAATGCATTTTAAAATTACATGATCATGTTGTTGCTATGCTCTTTGTTAACTGACTATGTTATAGGCTCTTTTACTGTGTGTGTATGTGTGTGTGTGGCATTATAGATGCCATTTTTTCCCCCACAGTGCTAATGGCACCATGAGTGGCACTGACCAACCTTGGATATATATCTAACTTTGAACATGTTTTGCACCCTCAATTTCTGTGTAACTTCAGTGTGAGACTGTGTTTTGTATGTGGCCCATTTTAGCTGAAATACATGGCTCAATTTACCATGATGCATTAAGGTAAATTGAGCCACCCACAAAAAATGCATTTAAATTAAAAATAAGTAAGCTTAGCAAGAATTTTGCATTCTATCCAATGGGGGGAATCACAATGTGTATTATAAATCACATTTTTTATTGTAGATCTGTTTTTTTACAGAGTTATCAACCTTATCAGTTTCAAGTGAAATTTGTTTGCCAGGCCACTTTTGGCACACTTCTCCTCAGCAGGCTGGATATAAAGCATTGTCCCACCCACAACAACAACCAGAGACTCAAATCTATTGTTTTTTTTCAAGTACAGTTGTAGCAACAATTTGAAATCATTTACAGCCATTGCCTGTTAAAACTTAAAAAGCTAGGAGGCTCAAACCTTAACTGGCTCATTTTACCTGATGGCCCAATTTACCTGATGTCACCCTATATTATTTTAATGGCTTTTAACATCTTGCCAGACGACTGCAGTTGAAAAGTAGCGTCTGGCTAACACTGGCACTGTTACAGAAACGTTCATTAAGTTGTCGTTGTTTGTTCTTGTTGTGTCTATATCAGGGCCGTTGTATAGGGGAGAAAGGTGATGATAACTCTAGGGGCCCAGACCCCAGGACCCTGACTAATACTCATAGTAATGCTGCATTAGCATCAAAACAAAGAAGGCTAAATAAAAAATGACAACATACGTATAGTCTATGAAAAAAAGTGGAAAAGTCAGGAGCCACTTTAGTATTCTTTATGGGGGCCCAGAATTCCTAGCAACGGCCCTGGTCTATATGTATAAATGTGTGTTTCTTACGTGTAAGTGTGAATTTATTTATTTATTTTTTTATTTAAAAGGGACAATACACATTAATGAACATTCGTACGTGTGCACAAATGTAAATGCATCAGAGTTAACAACTTGCTAGTTTGCATCCGTAGTCCCTTGGCAGGTAACACACAACACAACAGACAGAAATACACAAGAATTATACAGTGGTTCACAACCATATACACAATGTTTATGATACAATGTTTGTGTGTATGTTGTGTTGTGTTGGGTCCTAATACAGAAAAGAAAGAGAAGTCGGCAGCAGCAGCAGCAGCTCGGCCTCATGTGTGTGTCTGTCAGTGTGAACATGACGGAGGAGCGTTTGTTCTCACTACAGTAATATTATCCTGTGTGTGTGTGTGTGTGTGTGTGTGTGTGTGTACTATTGGTGTCAGTGATCCACGTCTGTATATTGTAAATATTTGGGAGCAGCTGTCTGCGTCGGATGATGAAGTCCAGTTCTTCACCCACACACTGATCGGTTTGTGGGAAATGAACTCATGACACAGCAGCAGCAGGTTGTGTAACGCTGATTGTGTAAAGTTTCTGGAACAGGGAAGAGATGAAGTGACGTCGTCGTCTTCTTCAGTAATAAAATCCTTCTCGACCTCCGTCACTAATAAATCCATTTATCAACACGAACTGACGGAAATCTGACTCACAACTGGAGTTCAAGGATATTTACAGTCTCAGACATTAACACATTTATAACTCAACACAAGTATTTTTACACAGATGCAGCTCAGAGTAGGTGATACTACTTTATAAACTGAAACTGCACCGTTCACATCCATATTATAAGAGAATAATACAAATCTGAATCTGCATGATGAAGACATTTATTTTCAGTATTTCTGTTTATTTTGATGCCAAAACTCAGATCAGAAGTTAGTAACAGAGAGATGTCTTATATTACGTATATTATATTATATTATATTGTGTTACACTGTATGTATGTATCACTGATCAGTGTTGACATGTTGATGTTCATTATATATCTCAATGAGCAGTTTAATCTGTTGTATAAACTGATAATTCCTTAACAGCCGATGTAAAAAGCTGTACAAATATTTTCCAGTTTAAGAGGATGTATGAGCAAAACATAGGGAAATGATATAAAAAACATGTATAGTAATAAAAAAGAATAGATATGGATTTTTGATTTCTATATTGTTGATTCATTATTATGGTATTTCATATGATCTATCTTTTTTTGTTTTTGTTTTACAGTAAGAAAGGAGGATAAGTATAAGTATAAATTCTCTTCATCCTGCTTTTAGATAGATAGATAGATAGATAGATAGATAGATAGATAGATAGATAGATAGATAGATAGATAGATAGATAGATAGATAGATAGACAGACAGACAGACAGATAGATAGATAGATAGATAGAACGATAGAACGATAGATAGAACGATAGAACGATAGACAGATAGATAGATAGATAGATAGATAGATAGATGGATGGATAGATAGATAGACAGATAGATAGATAGATAGATAGATAGATAGATAGATAGATAGATAGATAGATAGAACGACAGATAGATAGATAGATAGATAGATAGATAGATAGATAGATAGATAGATAGATAGATAGATAGATAGATAGATAGATAGATAGATAGATAGATAGATAGATGGATGGATGGATAGATAGACAGGTAGACAGACAGACAGACAGACAGACAGAGATAGTTTAGATTAAAACGTTCAATCTAAACATTTCTTGAGGACTTTTGATAACTTGAGTTCTATAATATAACAGGAATGAAGGACGAACAACAAAACAGCAGACACACAACACATACAGTAAAAGAGACTAAAAGCTACTACATACAATGATATTATAATAATAAATTATTATTTAATAGTAGGTAGTTTTTGAGTGCAGTGTGACGGAGCAACAGCTCCACCTAGAGACCGACTCTCTCCGCTGCGCCTGGCCGCCCTGACTGCTCCTCTCCCCCGCTGCAAGACGCTGCACAGGCCGCTGTCTGTCTCCGAACCAGGACCAGGACCAGAACCAGGACCAGGACCGGCACCCGGACCGGGAGCACCGCCAACATGTCGGACATGGAAGACGACTTCATGTGCGACGATGAGGAGGATTACGACCTGGTATTTAATGATCTGTTTCCATCTGAACCCAGCGGAGTGTTGTTGTGAAGCGGCGCTAACGGCTGATGGAGCTGTTAGCCTCTAGCCGTTAGCTGCTAGCTGTTAGCTGCTAGCTGTTAGCCGTTAGCTTCCTGAGCTAAAGCAGCTGTTTACATCAACCAGCACCGACTTCACCTGTCCACCTGTCGGCTGTTTCCGGCTGCACCGCTCGGTTTAGTCAGTGAATGTAGTAATAATGATTAATATTTAATGATAAATGTGATTTAAACCAGAAAAACAAACTATGCAGCGAGGCGTTAGCTTAGCTTAGCTTAGCGCTAGCTCCTGGCTCAGCGCTGCAGTCAGAGCAACATGAAGCCTCGGTGTGTGCAGCTGTGTGTTGGTCTGTGTGTTGGTCAGTGCGGAGACAGGAGAGAGACTGTGATATCTGGACTGTAACGTGTTCATTTGTTTTATTTATTGGTTTATTTGGGTGGGACAATGCACATTAATGGACATATAAAAACGTGTAAACGTGCCGGATTGTAGCAGTTAGTGCTAGTTTCCATCCGGAGTCCCAGAACATAAAAACAGTAACGTACAGTGTCAGAACAACTACAACAACAACATAGTATTATATATAAAACGTAATGTAACGTGTTGTGTCCTCTGGTCCTGCAGGAGTACTCTGAGGACAGTAACTCTGAGCCCAACGTGGACCTGGAGAACCAGTACTACAACTCCAAAGCCCTGAAGGAGGACGACCCCAAAGCGGCTCTCAGCAGCTTCCAGAAGGTGGAGCAGTCCCTCAGTCCCTCAGTCACACATCTGTTCACACACACAGACACACACACACATATATACATATACAGTATATAAACATCACACACTCATGTCTAACTCCAAAAAGACACAAGAAGGAGGATAACAAGTCAGACTTTCCTTGCTGATCAAGTGCTGAAAACAGTCAGATATCTGAGCCACATAATAGATAGATAGATAGATAATCAGAGATGAACTATGATGATGCTGCTGCAAACTCGATGCACAAAACCAACACGCTTGTACAGAAATTGAACAAGTGTACTGTTGGTTTTACTTTAGTTTGTTAAGATCCCCATTAGCTTTTGCAAAGCAGCAGCTGCTCTTCCCGGGGTCTAAAACTCCATGTGGCAAATAATGATGCATTTCAGATCCAACTCAGGCGTCAGACATGGACAAGCACATCTCAGTCAGATGATGATGTCCACTTTTCAGGCCAGATTGTACAAGATTAGAGCCGCAACAATTAACCCAACAAAAGTTGATTATTAAATTAATCGTCAACTATTTTTTATAACAGAATAATCGGTTTGAGTCATTTTTAAATGAAAAAAAGCTCCAGATTCTCTGATTCCAGCTTCTTCAATGTGAATATTTCTGGTTTCTTTGTTCCTTTTTGACAATAAACTGAGTCTCTCTTTGGTTTGAGGACAAAACAAGACATTAGAGGACGATGTCGTCTGGTGGTTTGAGGAACACTAATTGATGTTTTTAGACATTTTTCTAACATTTTATTGACCAAACAACTAATGGATTAGATAGATCGTTAACATAATCTATAGATTACAGATACAGGAGCATCGTGAGCAGAGCTGCTGAGCGACATCGTGACATTGTGAAAGTTTGAGTTTTTCCTCGGTTAGAGACGAGTCCTGACTGTTTCTGTCCTCAGGTGTTGGAGCTGGAGGGAGAGAAAGGAGAGTGGGGCTTCAAAGCTCTGAAACAGATGATCAAGATCAACTTCAAGCTGGTAGGACACACACACACACACACACACACACACACACACACACACACACACACACACACACACACACACACACACACACTCTTGCAGTGTTGTTTTTGGCAGGCATTTTAGATTTAGTCTTAGTTTTAGTCTTTTGGACTAAAATGTTTATTAGTTTTAGTCAATTGTAGTCATTTCTATATGTGATAGTTTTAGTCGATGAAAACTCAAAAAGGTTTTAGTCTAGTTTTAGTAAAAATAAATAAATCAATAAGTAGGCTATTGGAGATTGCTGTTGGGCAGAAACTTTTTATCTCCATCTCCATTTTTTCCAACACATTTCAACTAATTTTTTTATGAATTGATGCTCTGGCCTACTTCATCATACAAGAGTGTCACACCTAAGATGTGAAAATAGCAGATCTATAAGTTCAACACATTGCAACACACTGTGAGCTTGTAGATCGGCTATTCCCACCAATAATTACAATAATAAAGGAATGGTTTTACACATACAATGTTTCCACCCAAAGGCAAATACTTTCTGGTCTAAGGATTATGCATCACACACGTCTCGTCATGTTTTCGTCATCATTGTTGATGAAAACAACGCTGCTCATTGGGAGTTTTTCCTGAGTGGATGTGAGGGTGTAAAGGACAGAGGATGCTGTGATGATGCTGTGTAAAGAGCTTTGAGACGAGCGGTTTGTAGGAATGTGCTGTAGTACTAACAACTAACCTGCCCTGTTCTGATTGGCCCTCAGACCAACTTCCCAGAGATGATGAACCGGTACAAGCAGCTGCTGACGTACATCCGGAGCGCCGTGACCAGGAACTACTCGGAGAAGTCCATCAACTCCATCCTGGACTACATCTCCACCTCCAAGCAGGTGAGGACGACCGCCGGTCTCACGCTGAGACTCCAGCTGCTCTAACGTGTCTGTCAGTACGTTTACATGCAGCTTAGTCCAGCTCGGCTCAAAACTAGATTTTGGCGTCAAGTCGGACTTCTGTCCTTGTTAGGGTTAGGGTTAGGGTTAGGGTTAGTTTACATGCAACTGAGAAAACTGAATAACTGACGGGTCCATCGCCCCCTCATGGTGTCACCCGTTGTTTCAGTGGGTTAATGCCCCCCCCCCCCGTCCTGTTGACTTTTCTGTCACCTCGTAAAAAACTGAATATAGCAGGGATGCAAACAGCGCGCCGAAAAGCGAAACTCGCTTTTTTCATGACCAATTAGGTGACTTGTGTGAATTGTTCAGATCCGAAGAGTTTTTGTTTTTGAGGGGGGGGGTCTGAGCGTCTCAGCTGGGGTCAGTAAAATGTTTTTCTAACAGGCTGACAGTGACAATCACGTGAAACTGAGGTGAACTCATTCATGGCCTCTGATTATACTGATAACAGCCGACCTATTCACCTCCCATGTAGACGCGACATGCACGCTCATTAAAGGGATAGTTCACCCTAGAATGATATTTCGCTCATTATCTACTCCCCCTCATGTTGACTAAGGGCTGGGAGAAGTTTCAGAGTCCTCCGTCCCTTCTCTGCGTTACAGGGGGTCTTGGTGTAGCAGTGCATGTCCATATAACGGTTGCAAAGGGACACCAGAGCTCTTCGTAAAAAAAACACACACAAAAAAAACATCCAAATACCTCCATGATGCTCGTATGTAATGTCCGTCTTGTGCTGAAGCCCCAAATTGCGTAATTGTCCCGAAAAAAATTAAATAAGTCTATATTTTAAGCTTGTTTGTAGCGGAAGCTTCTCGAAGCTCCTCTTCCTGGTCCGTCCAAATCTCGCGTGACAAGCTTAAAATATAGACTTATTTAATTTTTTTCGGGACAATTACGCAATTTGGGGCTTCAGCACAAGAGGGACATTACATACGAGCAGCATGGAGGTATTTGGATGTTTTTTGGTGTGTCTTTTTGTTATGAAGACAGTTGGTATCCATTAGCAACCGTTATATGGACATGCACTGCTACGCCGAGACCCCCTGTAACTCAGAGAAGCCACGGAGGACTCTGAAACTTCTCACAGCCCTTAGTCCACATGAGGGGGAGGAGATAATGAGCGAAATATCATTCTAGGGTGAACTATCCCTTTAAAGCGGCGTGTATCCGCGTGCAGTCGGTGCGACAGCGACGCTGTTTTCCCCCCGTGCACGTGGAGCTGTGCGCCGTGGACATGCACGGTTCCCTACGTTGCTGTGTCTGGCAGGTGTTTCCACGGAGCTCTGCCCCGTTTCAGAGGTGAAGGAAGCCCTGAGTGGAAAGACGTCGCCTCCGCGATGTAGAATGTGTTCAGTTAAAGTGAAACTAACACATTATATAGGCCTATATGTCCATTACACACTGAATGAAACATCCCATGTCTTTATTTATTCAGTTTATTTTAATAGTAATAATTATGACTAACATTCAGTGAAGACCTAAAAATCAAAATGGAAATATTGCAAAGGAATTTTTTTTTTAAAGCATTTTTAATCTAGAAATGTTGGCCTTCTGAAAACTATGTCCATCTATATGCACTCAATACTTAAAATCTAATAACTGACGGGTCCATCGCCCCCTCATGGTGTCACCTGTTGTTTCAGTGGGTTAATACTAGGGGTGGGTATCGCCAAGGACCTCACGATACGATACGCATCACGATACTTGAGTCACGATACGATACGATATTGCGATATCCAAATTTTGCGATATATTGCGATATTCTACATAGTTCACTGAAAAATGTAAAAGGCATTATGCATCTTAAAATCCGAGTTGTATGTACATCAGATGATAGTGATAATTTATAGGACAAACTGAGTCAAAACAATGTAATTCTAATTATCCATGCCATTTTATACAAGTGCAAGTTACAACAACATATTTGCATGTACAACACACAGTCTGAGGCAGCAGCACAGTGACACCTCGCGGAGCAGAGGTGCGGAAGTCGTACTGGATTTCGATATTCGAAATCGATATTTAAATATTGAATATCGATATCGTATCGCGGTATAAAGTATCGCGATATATTGCCCCCCCCCCCCCCCCTCCCCGTCCTGTTGACTTTTCTGTCACCTCCTAAAAAACTGAATATAAACAACGTAGTAGCTTAATAATAAATCCTCAACTGCAGTTCCCGACCAGACGCACCAGTCTGGACCGGATTCACACTGAGTAGGGATGTCCCGATACCACTTTTTCACTTCCGATACGATACTGATATTGCAGCCTTCAATATCGGCCCGATACCGATATTGATCCGATATTAGGGGTGGTGAAAAAAAACGATTATTTATATTTTTCAAATTCTAATACAAAGGAGAGTCCTCCTGTTGCTGACTGACAGGCTGCTGCTGTCATGTTCTTCTATGGGACAGACAGTAGTGAGCTTACTTTTGAACTGTAAAATATTAAAATATTATTTACAACTGTTATTGAATTACTGTATGTACATCAATGTAAAACAAAAGGCAAAATCTTCTTGCTTCAAGGTTTTATTTGTCACTCCAAATTGAAGATTATAGCCTGCCCTACAGTAAAAATGGCATACCTAAAATAAAAAGAGGAGTAAAGCAATATATTAAGCAGCAATATTTAAGCATAAAAGATGTTTAATCAAACCCACATAGTTTGAAACAACGTTCAAAACACACAGCCAGTGTCACAACTAAGTATAAAGCCCGCTAGCTTAATGCTAACGTATAATGTAAAACGCCATAGACAGGCTAACAGAAATTAGCATCGTTAATTTAATGCTGGCTTTAGCACTGTTACTCGCGCCCGGTGTGAGCGCACCGTAACCTGACCGTAACACGGCACAACATGTGGACCAGCTGGTCTTCCTCCAGAAGAATCTGACCACCGACCCCGTCGGTAGTTAATCTGAACTGTACATTTAGACCAATATAGCGCATTTACACGTACGTGTGTGTAGTCTACGTGCCACACAGCCGATATCACTTCTCCTTGCTACACACGCTGTTGTTGTTGTGATCATGTGATCTCTGCATGCTGCAGCCGGGCGCTCTTCTTCTCTGGCGGCCGGCGCACCAACATTAAGGTGCATTACGCCACCTACTGTGTTGGAGTGTGAACGACAGTCACCTATTCATATGGGACTGAAGTGCTGGAGCGGAATAATGGACTGCTTTTATCGGAGTGTTTATATCGGAGATTTTAGATGCAGTCCAATATAATCCGATATTCGTTTTTTCGGCTGATATCTGACATAAATCCGATATCAATATCGGATCGGGACATCCCTAACACTGAGAATAGGATACGGGCTTCCTTTTTTCATCTCTCGCTCTCTTTTTTTCAATAAAACCCTCTTGCTGGTGGCGCTGTGTGAAATGCATTGAATCGTTGCTGACGTTGGGTTTTTTTCTTTACTTTGCCGGGTTCAGGCGGCTTCTCTGCTCCACTTGGTGCCGTCTCTACTGTTGTGGAGCATGAACACATGTAGGGATGTCACAATTAACTTGTTTTCACAATTAATCGCGGTATTAAACGCCACAATTAATTGATCGCAAAGATTCCTAAATACCGTCACTTTCCAAAAAAAGATTATGTATGAACCGTGTCGGCAGATGTGGCGCCAAAGTAAAGGTTAAATGCACAGATTCTGGTCCATTTAACTAACGTAACACTGAATTAGTAGGAATTTAAATGTTAGCTTGTCATTTGTAATAAAAAAAAAGATTAAAATTAACTTAAACATTTGGTATCGATGACAATTAATGACTTGAATATTTCAAACACTTCCCCTGGTGGATTAATAATTGGTCATATTTTAATGGATATTTAAAATACTTTATAATTAGTAATGTATATTTGAACTATATTTGATTTTACACATTACTGTAATAGTGTTGTGAAATTAATGAATGCATAATAATCGTGATAATCGTAAACACCGCAATTATTTCTCTGACAATAATCGTACCAAAAAAATCTATAATCGTGACATCCCTACACACATGCATTGTCCAGTTCTACTCCGACTAAGGTGTTTACATGACGGAGAAAATCTACTTCCAATCGCATCATCTGGGTGTATTAATGGGAGTTCTCCAACTCCCATTTCAGTCGGACTCAGTCGGTGTTTACCTGCACTTCAGTTGTCCAGTTGTAGTCGGATTAAGGCAATAATTTTGAATTCAGTTTTTTCAAGTGTCATGTAAACGTAGGCTACCGTGTGTTTCCAGATGGACCTGCTGCAGGAGTTCTATGAAACCACGCTGGAAGCTCTGAAAGACGCCAAGAACGACCGACTGTGGTTTAAAACCAACACCAAGGTACGAGACGACTCCTCCTAGGTCAGGTTAGGTTAGTCTATTAGTCTCCACCAGGGAGAAATGTGTTGCAGAGACAGGGAACATGTTGCATACATAAAAAACACATAGCTACAAGTTAAAAGACTGGTGGAGTAAACAGACCACACTCATGGTTCCTACGCAAGTATGGAAAGTATGGAAAAGTATGGAATTTGATTTGATACATTTCCAGGTCTGGAAAAGAATGGAAAATGGAAATTATTGTATGGAAATATATTTATCTTAATACTTATCTGGTTTGGTTTTATGAAATTATCTAGGTTAATTATTTTTGTATGTGCTAGTGTATATCTATAGCTACAATCTCCTGTGATGAATGATTTGGTTACATAATGGCATACACATTCAGAATAATGAAAACAAATGATTAATCGCATGATTTTTTAAATATAATGCACAACTATTTACTCAAATATCACAAATTATTTGATTTTTTTTTACCGAGAAGTCTGGGAATTAGGGTCTGGAATTTGGAAATTTCAATTGTGTAGGAACCCTGCACACTGGACAATCCTGCACATGCAGCAAGCTGATGTGAACGTCATTCACATGCATCCACACCGCTACTCTAACTGTAATCATAAATATACATTCATATCAGCATCACATAACCTCAAACATACATTAATCCATTCATCCACTCACATGTGTCCATAGTTTGACTCATAATACATTCATTTCCATATACACATAGCCTATGTTCGTATACGTATACAGTCATAGCTCAGCGACGTTCCTCCTGGTCACTGAGCTTCTTCACTTCACCGTTTGTTTTTATTCTGTTTTATGCTTCTTTTTTTTTAATGTAAAGCACATTGAGTTGCCTTGGTATGAAATGTACTGCTATATAAATAAAGACGCCTTGCCTTCTCTTCCTGTTTGTCCTCTGCAGCTGGGGAAGTTGTATCTGGAGAGGGAAGAGTACGGGAAGCTGCAGAAGATCCTCAGGCAGCTGCACCAGTCCTGTCAGGTAGGAAGCGCCACATGCAACAAGACATTTCTTTAATTTGGTTCATTCCCTCATTCATTCATGACTGCTTTTACGCATGCTGACTTACGCCAGCGTCGTAGGAGGAATTATACACAAAGCAATACTGACACCATGTAGCGGGGGAAAAGTAGTGTAGTAGTTGTAAATGATATTGACTTTGATGTGTTTTTTTGTTCCCCTCTCACAGAAAATATTTTATTAGACAATTTCCAAAGCTGTAAATCAAACTTCCAATATATTTGTTGTGTGTTTTGAATAAGTTACTTGTCATTTCCGATTTTGTTTTTTCTTTTGTATTTGTGGACATCTAACTTTTTATACATTCATTTGACATCACTTCAGCATACATATTGTGATAGCCTAGGTTGTGCTGAAAAAAATTGATTGATTTGATTTTACCTTCTAGGGTTGAGGATACAGAGGCATTTTTAGATAAGAAGACCAGGCGGGCAAGAAATGGGGAAAAATGGCTTGGACCTCTGACGTATTAAATCTTAAATGGATGTTTCTCTGGTTTCATGTGGGCCAGACGGACGACGGCGAGGACGACCTGAAGAAGGGAACCCAGCTGCTAGAGATCTACGCTCTGGAGATCCAGATGTACACGGCTCAGAAGAACAACAAGAAGCTGAAGGCGCTGTACGAGCAGTCGCTGCACATCAAGTCTGCCATCCCTCACCCTCTCATCATGGGCGTCATCAGAGGTAGGTGGCATCCCTCACCCTCTCATCATGGGCGTCATCAGAGGTAGGTGGCCCATAGAAACACATCCCTCACCCTCTCATCAGAGGTAGGTGGCCAATTGATAGATATCACGTGACGTCACACAGCGTTCGCAGCCGGTCACAGCGCCATCTTGGGTACCGACTTCCAAAGGCAGTCTATGGGCTGTGACATCAAATCTCACAAAAATAGTGGATAAACCTTTTTTTTATTACATGGCTCTATTGAATGTCGTATTCCGATAATTTATTGATATTTCTGATATTTATTTACATCTTGATTTTGCATTTAACAGTCTGTTATTCCTGTTTAACAGATCGTTGCTAAGTAAAATACACTAGGTAGGGACGCCGCTCTGATCAGCGCAGCACAGAAAAGAGAAACTATGCAGGATATTTACTTTCTGTTTAATTTTTTACCGTCATTAAACAGCTTGGGAGACATGTCCGCCAAGGGAGGCTGCCTCACTCTACTGAGTGTGAGCGGCACGTACGTTCACGTTGCTTTCGTGAATTGTAAACACACAGACGCCCCCTCGGTTTTAGCTTCCAGCAGTTTAGCGGCTAATTCAACAGCAGTGATGGATAACTGTACCGGAGAGGATCAACAACTTCATGAGCTTCATTTGAGGAATAAACAGCAGCTTTTACCTGACGGGAGACCGACGCCTGAGCTACGGTAGCTAACAGCTAGCAGCTAGCAGGTTTTTACCTACTTTTCCTCTCTCCTCCCTCCCTCCCTCCCCCCTTTCTTATCGCACACACACGGCCCAGGTTGTCTGTCATATCTGTTGTAAACCTTGTAATAACAGCTTGTTGAGTACAGTTAACACTATTGCTGCCTCGGTTTGAGTGTGGATTAATTGTTAACGGTTTGTTTAATGTGAGTGGTGGTCATCGCGTCCTGATGAGTTGGGTTTTAATAACAGCTGAGCTGATAACGTAGCTGTGTAGATGGCGTGGATTGTGATGAGAAGGTGTTGCACTTTTAAGACTTATCTGTGCAAAACCTGTTTGTTGTGACTTTTTGCGTGATAAGATGATTTGCCGAATTCTTCTTCCATTCCTGCAGCCTTTTGTCTCAATGTTAACGATGGCAAAATGTCCAGATATTTTATTACTTTATGAAAATAAATGTCTGTGAGTTAAAAAGAAGTGGGCTATGCATTTCTGATTTGATTTGGCTTTTCGTGTATTTGGAGGAGAGACAGAGCGAGCGAGAGAGAGAGAGAGAGAGAGAGGTCCGCTGGGTGAGCTAGATTAACTGTTAACGGGAGAGAGAGCGGCGCACCGCGCTGTCAAAGATCGTCTCAGCAGAAATGGTGTGTGCTTTCAAGGCAAGGCCATCAAAATGAGAAATATCCATATCCAAACTACATCAGGCAGCAGTCATTTCTGGTCAGAGAGGATGTGGCTGCACTGAGCTGAATAGAGGTTAACTCAGTGTTCGGTACCCAGCATGGCGGCGGCCAGGTGGAACGCATCGTGACGTCACCTTACTGATAAGTATCTATTGAAACACATCCCTCACCCTCTCATCAGAGGTAGGTGGCCAATAGAAACACACGCTGGCTTCACTTTCAGTTTCATTTATTGACAAGGGACAATCTACATTAATAAAACATGATAAAAACAGATGTAAATGCACCCGAGTTACGTAGCTAAAAGAGCTAGTTTTCATGGCCAGTCCCTCTGCCTGATGATAAAAGGCAACCTTAAAAACAAAGCTGTGATTCATAGCCGTGACAGGTGTGGCACGACAAGCTGTGATCAGCTGTGGTCATTGAATAGACTACACTACAGTAGGTCATTTCAATTTGCGCATCTGTGTTTTTTCCTTTTTATTTTGTTTAATAACATTTATATGCGCATCGAGAGTGAGTGAGTGAGTGAGTGAGTGAGTGAGCGAGTGAGCGAGCGCGAGAGAGAAACAGCGGGTGCACCAGATGATTGCCAGCCGACAAAAACTGAAATGAGACGGTTAAAGAGAAGAAAAACACAGAATATAGAATAAGAGACTTTGTCCCGAGGAAGGATGGGATGGTGGCTCAGGTTTAGTGATGAGGAAACTGTCACTGCAGCTGCACATCTGTCAGCAGCTGCTCCAAACAGACACGTCAACTTTAATTTGAAGGGACAGATTAGATGTTGATTTTGTTATAACAGTGACTTTGTTGCACCCAAACATTAAGAATAGCCTATAGAACAGACCCGGCTTGAGACCGGCTTTTATTTGCTTTTTTTTGAGAATTTACAGTACTGTAGCGAGGATGAGAAGGCTCGCGGTTAAAATGTAGACTTGATCTAAAGTAGGATATTACTCTGTCTGCTGGTCAGAGGGGGGACAACACCAGAGGAGGGGACATCTGCAAATCGCACCCTGACTATAACTATCTGGTTACTACATATAGGAAGATACATGACAGAATACTCGATGCCTGTACCACATATGTGACCCGTTCCATCAAAATGAGTCGGAAGTCGCAACGTTCTATTTTTAGATAATCAGCTGATAACATGGAAAACCCATAGAAAATCAAAAAACATTTTTTACCCTAATTTCAAAGCAATGACATTCAAAAACAATCTCCCAAAGTTTCACAGTCCAGATAATTGAGAAAAGGCAGATAGGTAAATGATGATTAAAGTTGACTTGCAACTTAAACCCTCTGAAAATGAGTGCTGCTTCGGTGCAAAACATGAAATATCTTCTGAACCGTTCATGATAGAGACGAGCTGAAAACTGCATCTGAACCGCGGGATTCTCCGCTTTCCGACGGTCATTGAATGTTGCCTCTATGATGAGAAGGGACGGGTACAGAAACAGATGCTAAACCGAGTAGCATCGACGCTAACAGAGCGTAGCAACGACGCTAACAGAGTGTAGCAACGACGCTAAACCGAACGTAGCATCGATGCTAACCCGAACGTACACGCTTGCACATGTTTTACAAAATGTCAACAAAACATGACAACTTCTGAACCGTTTATGATAGAGACGAACTGTAAAAAGCATCTGAATCGCGGGATTCTCTGCTTTCCGAGGGTCATTGAATGGTGCATCTATGACAACAAGGGACCGTATAGGGTGCGTGTAATCACGTGGTACAGGAACAGATGCAAAAACTTTAACTGCAGTTTTCTCAGGTTTTAGAACAGAATAAGGACGCACTCACACTAGGGCCAGTTGATCCGTGCCGTGCTGAAGCCCGAATGCCCCCCCTCCCCTGTCCCCCGCTGGCCCGCACTCACACTACCTCGAACCCAAGCGTGCTCAAGCACGGTTGCCTCCGACACAAACGTCATCACGTTGATATAACAACACGGCGGATGCGCTCTGACTGCTGAAAGAACGGCGCTTTGACCGGTTGTCATGGTTATCTTGAAGTTTAATCAAAGCGACGTTAACTAGCGATGTTTACGGCGCGACGTAATCGTTAAGTGACTGTTGTTTACATGCGGCTGTAGACACGTGGTGGAGAACGAGCCCGCAGCGCATTACGTGTGCGCATTCCTGGCCAAGCGTACCGTGCCCAAGCTACACCTCTCCCAACCGTGCCGGGCCAGGGAAGTGTACCGTGCTCAGGCACGGCACGCTTGCACTCACACCATTAATAGAATCCGGACTTTAGGGGGCAAACGTGCTTGGGCACGGTACGATTGCCTAGTGTGAGTGCACCCTAAGAGAGTGAAAGATCGTAATTCAAATGGCCACATCTAGAAAACCATCAAATGTATGACTCTGACTAGGGAATCATTTTAAAGCTTATTTTCTAATCTTTCCATTGATACCAAAATCTCAACTTTGAAATTTGGGGTCACTGTGACTCATTTTGATGGATCGGGTCACATATGCAGTAACTATCTGGTCATCTGATGATGTCATGCTGCTGGTTGATGATGTCATGCTGCTGGTTGATGATGTCATGCTGGTTTCCCGCTCCTCCAACAGAGTGCGGAGGGAAGATGCACCTGAGAGAGGGGGAGTTTGAGAAAGCACACACAGATTTCTTTGAGGCCTTTAAGAACTACGACGAGTCTGGCAGCCCGAGGAGGACGACGTGTCTGAAGTACCTGGTGTTGGCCAACATGCTGATGAAGTCTGGCATCAACCCCTTCGACTCCCAGGAGGTCAGAGACATGACACAACGTCGTTTAAACATCTGCTGCAGTTTAAATGTAAAACTTTAACTGTTGTTCATCTTCTCCTCCAAAGGCCAAACCGTATAAAAACGACCCAGAGATCCTCGCCATGACGAACTTAGTGAGGTAAGAAAACATCCACTTGTTGAGTTGTTTTGATGTTCAGAGGTGGCAAAAGTACTCATATTCTGTGCTTAAAGGGATAGTTCAACATTTTGGCAAACTGGCCCATTGCCATAATCCCTATAGTCATAGCAGTAGGTTTGTTACCTTTAATTGTCGGTGTAAGCTGTTTTTAGAACGGCGGAGCGAAGCGGCAGGCTGCTTTGAGCTACACTACGGAGGCTAAGGGAATTTCTTGGTTTCCCTCATCAAACTCATCAAATACACAACCCAACAACTCAAAAACGCTGTTGTGGACAAGTTGTGAGCTGCACATTCACCACGCTATGAGATAATAACGGAACGTTACGAGACGGAGCTGTTTTAGAGGTAAATTCATGCAAAACCGCTGATGCGCGTTGCGTTCAGGGACAGTTTTTCAGCAAGCAGACTCTGTATTTACCCTGTATTTACCTCGAAAAAGGCTCAGTTTCGTAACGTTCCATTATTATCTCATAGCGTGGTGAATGTGCAGGTCACAACTTGTCCATGAGAGCGTTTTGGAGTTTTGGGATTTTGTATTTGATGAGTTTGATGAGGGAAACCAAGAAATTCCCTTAGCGTCCATAGCATAGCCCTGAGCAGCCTGCCGCTTCGCTCCGCCGTTCTAAAAATAGCTTGCACCGATAAATAAAGTTAACGAACCTACTGCTGTGACTATAGGGATTATGGCAATGGGCCAATTTGCCAAAATGTTGAACTATCCCTTTAAGTAGAAGTACAGATACATGTGTAAAAAAAATACTCTGGTAAAAGTAGAAGTACTGATTCAACTCCTTTACTCAAGTAAAAGTAAGAAACTACAGGCTCTGAAATGTACTTTCAAAGTAAAAGTAAAAAGTAAAAATGAATTTTTGCCGTTAATGAAACCTACATCCTTTGATCATTTTGTTAAACAAAAAAAGTTCAGACTGAATAATCAAGATTGAACTGACCCCATTAATTTACAGACCTCACAACATAATAATAATAATCGTAAATGGTAAATGGACTTGCACTTATAAAGCGCTTTTCTAGTCACTTGGACCACTCAAAGCACTTTACACTGTAATGGTCGCATTCACCCTTTCACACACATTCATACAGCTCTGTACGCAGACTAATCATTCACACACATTCATACATCTGATGATGCATCGGAGGGCAAGTGTGGGTTCAGTGTCTTGCCCAAGGACTGGGGGAGCCGGGAATCGAACCTTTTTTCTGAGTTGAGGTCCCATGGCGACGTTACTTCCTGCTTCCGCTTCGGCTGTCTAATATCCAGTACAGGTCAAAGGTTTGGACACACTCGATGTTAAGTTACAATTGACTATGTCATGTTCTGTTGGGTACTCTTATTGTGAAAAGCCCGAAAGAGGATGTAAGGGGGGGACTAAGCGGATGTATGTAAAGCTTTACGGAAGTTGTTGTTGTGGAGTTTTTTTGGCGGCGGTGAAGTAAAGTGGTCGCTATCAAACAGAAGAAGTCGTTTCGTTCTTGTTTATCATGGTAGCAGAGGATGGTTAGCAACTACAGAGTCCCGCCGAGCTTCGACGAAGGGAAGTCGTTTGAAAGCTGGAAGAATGAAGTCGCCATTTGGACTAGAGTTACGGATCTGGAAAAGAGCAAGCAAGCGCTTGCTGTGGTTTTGGCGCTGTCGGGGAGAGCGCGAGAGACGGCGATGGAAATACCGGTAGATGACCTAGATAAAGACTCCGGTATGGAAACGCTACTTGCAAAGCTTGACAACTTGTTTCTTAAGGAAGAAAAAGACCTAATCTACGAAGCGTATTCAAACTTTGACAAGGTTACGAGAGACAGTAGTGTGTCAATGTCGGACTATATAATTGATTTTGAGCAACGGTACTCCAGGATGCGCAAATACAAGATGGAGCTTCCCGACGCAGTGCTAGCTTTCAAACTGCTGGATACTGCATGTCTAGAAATGAAAGATCGACAGCTAGCTCTGACAGCATGCACAGATCTGACATTTGCATCAATGAAGTCAGCATTAAAGAGGATATTTGGAGGAAAAGTCTCTACATCCTGCATGGGAATAAACCAAGAAACTGCATACATTACTGAACAGAGACGACAAAGGGGCAAGTCAGGCCCACAAAAGGATCACAGCAAAACACCATTGCCTGGCACAAATCCACTGGACAGGTATGGTCGCAGATCAAAATGTGCTGTCTGTCAATCCACATTTCACTGGGCCAAGGACTGTCCACACCGAGGTGAGCAGGTCAAACTCACAGAAGAGAGTAGCACAAATGAAGTTGAGGAATGTAACATTACTCTATACACAGAAGAGTCACCCACTGAAGCAGAAATCTTTATGACAGAGTGTTTTGGTTCAGCAATTATTGACACAGCATGCACTCGAACTGTATGTGGACAGGAGTGGCTGGATAACTATGCCACTGGGTTAAGCAAGAATAAACTAGATGACTTGACAAAAACAGAAGAACCAAGTTGTAGGCCATTCAGATTTGGTGATGGAAAAGTAGTGTATTCCACTAAAAAGTTAAGAATTCCTGCAAAAATTGGACAGACCAATTGCCACATTGAAACAGATGTAGTCCCAGCCAACATACCACTGCTTCTGAGCAAAGCTTCCATGAAAAGAGCAGGGACAGTTCTGGACATGGAAAACTACAAAGCAGTGATGTTCAACAAACCTGTAAAACTGGACTTTACAAGCTCTGGTCATTACTGCGTGAACATAATGGACAACAAAACCAAGGGACATGAAGAAAATCAGTGTGAGAATGAAATACTGATCATCTCGGAGGAAATGAACACATCTGAAAAAAAGAAGATTTTGCTGAAGCTTCACAAGCAATTTGGTCATGCTTCTGCAGAGAGACTTCAGAGACTCCTAAAAAGCTCAGGTAACAAAGATACAGAATGCAACAATCTTCTGGAAAAAATTGTGAGTGAATGTGAACTGTGTCAAAGGTACAGTAAAACTACACCAAGGCCTGCTGTTGGTCTACCACTCGCATCTCAGTACAATGAGACTGTAGCAGTAGATCTCCACGAACTTAAACCAGGTGTGTGGTATTTACACATTATTGACCAGTTTACACGGTTCAGTGCGGGCAGCGTTCTGACTACAAAGAAATCCTCTGAGATAGTGAAACATTTTGTCCATGATTGGATAAGTGTGCATGGTCCACCTCAGAAATTATTCAGTGATAATGGAGGGGAGTTTAATAATGAGGAAGTGAGAGACATGGCGGAAAATTTTAACATAGAAATAAAGACAACAGCTGCTTACAGTCCATGGAGTAATGGACTTTTGGAGCGACATAACCAAACACTCTCAGAGATCATAATGAAGGTGAAGTCGAGCAATGGCTGTGACTGGAGCACAGCTATGGACTGGGCTCTAATGGCTAAAAACACCATGCAAAGTGTCCATGGCTACAGTCCTCATCAGTTAGTCTTTGGACAAAATCCCAACCTGCCGTCTATACTAACTGATAAACCCCCAGCTCTAGAGGGCACAACTAAAAGTGAGTGGGTGGCAAAACACATCTCTGCCTTACATGCATCGAGAAAGGCATTTACAGAAGCAGAATGTTCGGAGAGAATACGGAGAGCACTGCGAAAACAAATCCGGCATACAGATGAAAAATATGAAACCGGAGACAAAGTTTATTACAAGCGAGTGGACTGTCAAGAATGGAAAGGACCAGGAGTTGTAATTGGTCAGGATGGTGCAGTGGTCTTTGTCAGACATGGTGGAACCTGCGTTAGGGTACATCGTCTCAGACTAAAAAAAGAGAACACAGAAAATGTGGATCAACATGTCACAAGAGTTGATTATGAAGATGATACAAACTTTGAGCGAGTACAGAACACTGTTGACAATAACACAACAGACACTGATGACACTGTACCTGAAATGCAACAAAGTACGAGTCAAATGGAGCCTACAGCAATGTCCACTAGGGTGCAGGAAGAACCAGAACACCACACGCGTGACACTACAGCGGCACAGACTGCTGTAGAGAAGGAAAAAGATACTAACCTGAAAATGGGACAAATTGTGACATACAGGGACAAAGATGGAGGGACTTTACACACAGCTAAGGTCTTAGGCCGAGCAGGAAAAGCTAAAGGTAAATACAGAAACTGGTTTAATTTACAATTTATTGAACCAACTGTTGATGCAGGCACCACAGGAGCGGTTGATATGTCAGATGTGGAGGATCTTCAGGTGGAAATGAACATTACTGACGCAAACGCTACAGACGACCATGATGATGTTTTTGTAACAAAAGATGTATCATTTAACTTGGCAAAACATGAAGAGATAAAGAACTGGACTAACAACAATGTGTTTGAGGAAGTCAAAGATGAGGGACAAAAGTGTATTTCCACCAGATGGGTGTGCACTCTCAAAGACACAAGCAAAGGACAAATACCCAAAGCACGACTTGTTGCTCGAGGCTTTGAGGAGTTAGAAGTATCAGAGCTGCAAAAGGACTCACCCACATGTGCTTCTGAGTCTCTTCGGCTCCTTCTCGCAGTTATTTGTCAAAGACAGTGGACACTTCATTCTATGGACATAAAGTATGCTTTCCTACAAGGTATGGCACTATCACGAGACATTTACATTAAACCACCTCCTGAGGCTAAGAGTGAAGGAACATTGTGGAAGCTAAAGAAATGTGTGTATGGTCTTGCAGATGCTTCCTTATACTGGTACAACAGAGTTAAAGAAATAGTGCTAACAGCAGGAGGTAAAATGTCAAAAGTTGATCCAGCTGTTTTCTACTGGCTGGATCAGGACTGTGCTGTAACTGGTGTTCTTGCCTGTCACGTTGATGACTTCATATGGGGGGGCACACAAAGTTTTTCCACAACTGTGATACCTCAGCTCAGATCTGCATTCTTGGTTGGTCGAGAGGAACATGAAAAATTCTGCTATGTGGGAATAGACTTTGTAACAGTCGGCAGAAAAGTGCAGATACACCAAGAGAACTATATCAAGCATATGCAGCCTATACACATGGATCCCTCAAGAGCTGTAGAACAAGACTCATCTCTCAGTGAACAAGAAAAAGCCCAACTCAGGTCCAAAATAGGCCAAATTCTATGGGTAGCAAGACAGAGCAGACCAGATGTGATGTTTGATGCCAGCAACCTTGCATCAGGCCTAAAAGGTGCAACTGTTCAGACTATTCATGAAGCAAACAGAATAATATGCAAGCTTAAGTCGAAGAAGGTGGTTCTGAACTTTCAACACCTAGGAAGTGACAACGGCTTGAAGATGATTGTGTACAGTGATGCTTCATTCGGAAATCTCTCTGATGGAGGCACACAAGGAGGACACCTTATTCTCCTGATGGGGAAGCATGGGGACTTCTCACCTCTCTCTTGGCAGTCGAGGAGAGTCAAGAGGATTGTGCGTAGTACACTTGCGGGTGAAACATTGGCAATGTCAGATGGGATTGATAATGCCATCTTTCTGTCGACACTCTTCTCAGAACTTACTACTGGAGATGCTAAAAACACTGTACCAGTAATCTGCATCACAGACAATCACTCACTGGCTGATGCACTGAAGTCAACAAAGTCAGTCACCGAGAAAAGACTTCGACTAGAAATGAGCAGCATCAAAGAACTCATACAAGCCCAAAAGGTTCAGCGGATCCTTTGGTGCAACACGGAAGAGCAGCTTGCAGACTGTCTCACAAAGAAGGGAGCTTCAGCTCTGAAGTTACTCAAAGTACTAAGTGATGGACAGTATAAATTGTGTTAAAGAACAAAACTTGTGAGTTGTTATTAGTTCACACATATGATATGTATATATACTGTATGTGTACATAAATATGTTATTGGTTGTTAATACTGCTATATTCATATACAGGTTTTGTGGAAAAAAAAAAAAAAAAAAGAGAACAGTGAGTTTGTTAAGTTACAATTGACTATGTCATGTTCTGTTGGGTACTCTTATTGTGAAAAGCCCGAAAGAGGATGTAAGGGGGGGACTAAGCGGATGTATGTAAAGCTTTACGGAAGTTGTTGTTGTGGAGTTTTTTTGGCGGCGGTGAAGTAAAGTGGTCGCTATCAAACAGAAGAAGTCGTTTCGTTCTTGTTTATCACTCGATGCATTTCCTTTATTTTCATGACTATTTACATTGTAGATTCTCAGTGAAATTCCACTAATGAACCTGACAAGGCAACACCACCTGTGAAGTGAAAACCATGTTACGGTCAGGTTCACCTCTTGAAGCTCATCAAGAGAAGCCCAGAGTGTGCAAAGCAGTAATCAGAGCAAAGGGGGGCTACTCTGAAGAAACTAGAACTGGTGGGGGCAGAGATAGAGGAGGAGGAGGAAGAAGGAGAGGAAGAAGAAAAGACCTGTTTTCAGTTATTTCACACTTTTTAGTTAATTCCACATGTGTTCATTCATAGTTTTGGTGCCTTCAGTGAGAATAAAGGAAACACATAGAATGAGAAGGTGTGTCCAAACTTTTGGCCTGTACTGTAAATGTGCTTATATTTAAGATTTCTACTGCATAAACAAGAAACTAAGAGCAGGAAGCCCAGACGGAGATAAGAAGAGTGTTTATATGAGACTGTGAATGTGTTTGACGGCCGTCAGGATGAGTGTGTGTGTGGTTGTTATGGTTACAGGATGAGAGTCTCACTCTAACAGCTCTGTGTGTTTGTCCCTGCAGCGCCTACCAGAACAATGACATCACCGAGTTTGAGAAAATCTTGAAAACAAATCACAGCAACATAATGGACGACCCGTTCATCAGAGAGCACATAGAGGGTGAGTTAGTTCACTGCTGCTGCTGCTGCTGCTGCTGCTGCTGCTGCTGCTGCTGCTGCTGCTGCTGCTGCTGCTGCTGCTGCTGCTGCTGCTGCTGCTTCAGAAAGCTGCAGAAACCGGTTAGAACTGGTCCTGATGCTGTAACGTTGATGTGTTTCAGAGCTGCTGAGGAACATCAGAACTCAAGTCCTCATCAAACTCATCAAACCCTACACCAGAATACACATCCCCTTCATCTCTAAGGTGAGTTATTGGATTATTCCATGTTAAATACAACAAGCATCTGAGTAACACATAGTTTAAAGGGATACTTCACCCAAAATTGAAATGTCCCTCCTTATCTCCTCCCCCTCATGTGGACTAAGGGCTGGGAGAAGTTTCAGAGTCCTCCGTGGCTTCTCTGAGTTACAGGGGGTCTCGGCGTAGCAGTGCATGTCCATATGACGGTTGCTAATGGATACCAACTGTCTTCGTAACAAAAAGACACACCAAAAAACATCCAAATACCTCCATGCTGCTCGTCTGTAATGTCCCTCTGGTATTGAAGCCCCGACATGAGAAATTGTTCCGCTGGTCAGTGCAAATAACGTGAGATTTGCACTGACACAGGAAGAGCAGTGAACTGAGACACTGGGAGCTTCCGCTACAAAACAAGTTTGAAACATAGACTTATTTAATTTTTTTCGGAACAATTTCTCATGTCGGGGCTTCAATACAAGAGGGACATTACTAGGGCTGACCCAAAAAAGTCGAAGCTTCGTTCTTTGCCCCCCCATTGCGCACCCCGCCGGCCATCGAAGCTTCGATTAAAATTTATTTTATGTCCGCGAAGCGTCGATTACCAAGATATGATAATCGGGTCAGCCCTAGACATTACATACGAGCAGCATGGAGGTATCTGGATGTTTTTTGGTGTGTCTTTTTGTTATGAAGACAGTTGGTATCCATTTGCAACCGTCATATGGACATGCACTGCTACGCCGAGACCCCCTGTAACTCAGAGAAGCCACGGAGGACTCTGAAACTTCTCCCAGCCCTTAGTCCACATGAGGGGGAGGAGGAGATAATGAGGGAACTATCTACTATCTACTACCTTTTAATACGAATGAATGAAATCCAGTTTCAGCATCAACATGGATTCTCCTGGATGTAAATGTGTGTGTCCTTTTGTGTGTTTCAGGAGCTGAACATCGACGTGTGCGATGTGGAGAGTTTGCTGGTGCAGTGCATCCTGGACAAGTGAGTTTCACGTGGTCGTTAGTTCCTCATATCTGCTGCTGTGCTCGTCACCGTGTGGTCGTTAATCTGCTGTTACAGCTTCATGTTGCAGCCGGACCGGTTCACTGACGTCAGGGACTCAGAGGGAAAACACCACATCACTCTGAACTGTCAAGACTCAAACATCTAAACATACAATTACTTCATTTAGCTACACACACACACACAATGATCTGAAAACACAACCAGCAAGTTCTGTTATCCTTTGAGATTCCTTTGGGTGTTTAAAAGGATAGTTCAACATTTTAGTCAAATTGGCCCATCGCCATAACCCCTATAGTCATAGCAGTAGGTTTGTTACCTTTAATTGTCGGTGCAAGCTGTTTTTAGAACGGTGGAGCAGAGCCGTGAGCTGCTCAGAGCTACACTACGGAGGAGGCTCATTATGGGATTTCTTCTTGGTTTCCCTCATAAACTCATCAAATACACAATCCAACAACTCCACAACGCTCTGGTGGACAAGTTGTGAGCTGCACATTCACCACGCTATGAGATAATATCACAACGTTACCACACAGAGTTGTTAACCCTCCCTCTAAACAACTCTGTGTGGTAACGTTGTGATATTATCTCATAGCGTGGTGAATGTGCAGCTCACAACTTGTCCACCAGAGCGTTGTGCAGTTACGAATACGAATACGAAAACTTTATTATCCACATATTGGAAATTCCTCTTTGGTTTCACCCCCAGACATGTCTCACAACATCAGAACACATAACACAATAAAAAACATTTCAAGGATAGAAAAATATATAAAAATAGCCTACGGCAGTAACTGTACTTCACACATCACACATTCAAGTACATCATTTCGTAATTTCATAAAGCACACCACAGTACGTTGTTGGATTGTTGGCTCTGCTCCGCCGTTCTAAAAACAGCTTGCACCGACAATTAAAGGTAACGAACCTACTGCTACGACTATAGGGGTTATGGTGATGAAGGAATTTGACAAAATGTTGGACTAAGGTACTCTACCAACAGCTTTGTCCATGTCTGTAAGTCACGACGCAGCTACAGGAAGCAGAGAGGGACATTTCAAAGCTGTGTGAGTGTAAAACTGTGTGGACGGTTGTTGTTCTAACGCGTTGCGTGTCCTCTGTCCTCTGTGGTCCGTCCTCCGCAGCACGATCCACGGCCGCATCGACCAGGTGAACCAGCTGCTGGAGCTGGACTACCAGAAGAGAGGCGGCGCTCGCTACACCGCCTTAGACAAATGGACTAATCAGCTGAACTCTCTGAACCAAGCCATCGTCAGCAAGCTCACATGATGACGTCATTCATCGTCGTCGTCATGGTGACATCACACGAGCCCGGAGAGACGATGGATGGCATGTTGGAAGGAATTACATCCATACAGAAATATGTTACTGTGCTTCTTCTTCACGTCGGTCCTCTGAGCAGAAACACGGTGAAGACGACTCGACTCTACCGCGCGGCTTCAGAGCTCAGACAGGAAACCACTGACACTCGTTTTTGTTTTTGTGTTCCCGATTGGCCGATCCTTCCATGTGCAACACACACAGATGCTTCAGATATGTAGAAAACAAACACACACACACACACACAAAAAAGAAGAAAAAAAAGAAGTCCAGATGTGTATGAAAGCGTGTACACAGTATTTTAATGTATACTGTTGCCTGTTGGTAATAAAGAAGATTTCTCTCAGCACTAAAAGGTCGAGCTGCCTTTTGACTGGCTGCACTTCAACTGTCCAATAAAACCTTTTTATGTCCTAACCATCTAGTGTTGTGGTGCTGCAGACCGGTCGTAGGGTTAGCGTTAGCTGGTGGTGCTAATGATGCTGGGTGTCGCCATGACGCTCCATCCCACCGTGACTGTATTGTTGATAGCATAGACTGGTTGATAGACATCGGCCGTGATGACTTTATTTATAATCATCACCTAATTTTAATGAGAACAATACGGACGAGGTTACGAAGTCTATAAAACGAATTGTTGAACAAACATTTTAGATTAGCTGGGCTAACCGTTAGCTGTTAGCCGTTAGCAGTGTCTTTAATAACTCAATAAACGCTCCATGAAAAAATATTTTCTCCAGCGGATATCCTAGTTCCAACATGACTGAGCTAACTGGAGTAGTTTCATGTCGTGTCCCACAACGGGAGGGTTTTAACAGCTGACGTCCTGCTGGTAGCTTAGCTACTGCTGTTAGCTGTCAGCAGCAGCTAAGCTAACAACTAAGATAACCATGACTAATTACAAAAACGTGCACACAGAAATAGTAATATTTGTTAAATAATTCGTTTTATTGACTTAACAAACATCAGATTTAGTCAAAATGGTTTTGGCAGCTCGGAGCCCCCACATTTGGTACCTACACCGGTGGCTAACGCTACCAGTTAGCCGCTAACGCTACCAGTTAGCCGCTCGCTAGAATGCTACTAAAACCCACTTCCGTTGTGGTGTGACGCAATGGATCATGGGAACATAAAGTGGTGGATACCCAGGGGGCAAAGCAAAACAACAGACAGGGAGCGTTGTAAAAGGTGTGACAGCAGAAATGATCTCTAGGAACTTGAAGGATTAAAACCTGGGTGGACAACCTGGTCAACTAGCTGCTGGAAAGCTACAGGGACTAAAACCCCTTTCTGGGGTCGTTTGGCTGGAGAAATTATTATGTAAATGCAAATATTTAGGTACTACAATGACATAAATAGTCATACAACTATAACATTTGGCAGAGAGTATCTTGACACATAGGGGGAGGCATGAAAAAAAGATTCTGGGGTTTGTTGCAACTCGGTTTTAAGATATCACCCTCAACATCCCAAAAAAGACATTAAAAAAAGTACTGTTCGCCTGACAAATTCTCATGGAAATTATTATTTTTCAGCACTTTATGGAGAATATCTATGCTTAACATGTATATAGAAAACTTCCTTAATTCATAAGCTTCCATTTGAGTCCCAGATAGCCTTTCTACTAGCTACTGGAAAGCTACAGGCTGTCTCCAAACAATGCAACACCTATTGTGAAAAACTCCATGTTAACTGGCCTGATCAGAAAACATTCTATTTCTGGAACAGATAGATAGAGGAGACCGTTGGCCACAGCAAGTGGGGCTTTGGAGATAGAAAGGCTATCTTGGACTCAAATGGAAGCTTATGAATTAAGGAAGTTTTCTATATACATGTTAGGCATAGATATTCTCCATAAAGTGCTGAAAAATAATAATTTTCATGAGAATTTGTCAGGCGAACAGTACTTTTTTTTTGTCTTTTTTGGGATGTTGAGGGTGATATCTTAAAATCCAGTTGCAACAAACCCCAGAATCTTTTTTTCCTGCCTCCCCCTATGTGTCAAGATCAAGGGGGCAGTTGTGGGTCTGAGAAGTGAAGCTCACTTCCACGTTCAAAAAACTGCAATCCCCCCGGCTTCCTCTGGGGGCTGGTGTCAGAAGGGAGCATTCCCCATAGACCCCCATGTTAAAATCGCCGATTTTACATCCTCAGTAAACATGTTAAAAGCCTGGTGTCAGAACGTTTTTTTTTCTCAATCGATAGTTTCTACCCCCGCACACACTCTGAGGGGGGTGAATTTTTTTTAAACTCTACCGTTTTACTGTTATTAGGTTAAAACTCTGACCAATTAGGGCGCGGAAACGTTGAGTGACAGGTCCGGAGCGGTCCGGAGACAGGCTGCTTCGAGGCCAGTGGGCGGGTTCTCGGCCGGCCAATCCAACATGGCGCTGTTCAGGCCGCCATGTTGGAGTCACAAAAACGACTCCCCAAAACCAATGGGTGACGTCACGGACGCTACGTCCATTCTTTTTACAGTCTATGGTCAAGATACTCTCTGCCAAATGTTATAGTTGTATGACTATTTATGCCATTGTAGTACCTAAATATTTGTATTTACATCATTTCACCAGCAGAATGACCCCAGAAAGGGGTTTTGTCCCCTGTAGCTTTCCAGCAGCTAGTTGACCGGGTTGTCCACCCAGGTTTTAATCCTTCAAGTTCCTACAGATCATTTCTGCTGTCAAACCTTTTACAACGCTCTGTGTCTGTTTTCCAAAAAACTGGGATTTTGCCCCCGGGGTACTATGTGTTGAGTTCATCTGGGCTCCTATAATAAAGTAACACTCTTTGAGTCGATATCGACACGTTAGCTTCACCTTTAAAGGGACATTGTGTAACTTCTCCTGTTATCTCTTCATGAAAATGTATTATTTGGTTCTTCAGTCTGTTTTTCATTAACCAGTAATCCCCCCCATCAACAAAGTGAAGTGTTCCTTTCAGCTCTGAATGAGCCGTTCATATCATTCATATCTCCATGGAGCGGGTAAGCTCGGTGCTGCTGCCATGTGGTGTCGCCATGTTTTTACCTTCAGTGGCAGCGTGACGGTAGGTAACCACGGAAACTCAGCGGAGACACCGGAGCTGTCGGCTCAGTGGCTGTCGTCCGTCTGCCGTCCGCCCAATTTCAGGTGAATGCAGCATGAAAAATACCATTGAGTTGCTTGTGATGTGGGTCAAAGACGGTTAAGACCTTTGAGTGGCCAATTTTTAAAATACTTAAAATAAAGAGATATTTGGCCATTTTCCAAACATTTAAAACATGCATGTACGTGAAAGCTTCAAACAAAGATATTTTAGTGTTTTTAAACTTAAATTTGTAAGGCGACAAACTTTTAAAAAAGTAATTTGGAGCGACCGTAATTTATCTCAAAATTAATAGATTTCCTTAACTTATATTTTAAAAACTTTCGAAAATGGCCTTTGGCCCGATTTCAACCAAATGTGTTTATCTGTAAAGGATCCTCAATGATGCTATCAACGTGGGTGATCTAGAAATGGCTAAGCCCCGCCCCCTCCACTCACTGGGACAAACAGTCAACATTCGGTGACAGTTGCTATGGCAACAGCTGTCACAGTAGGAGACATTTCACAGGAGAGACAGAAAGATTAAATATCATCTGGAAGTCACCAAAACTTCACTTAGCTTTACTGCTATGGCTGTCGATAGCGACGGGCTAATTTCTGTTAGCCTGTCTATGGAGTTTTACATTATACGTTAGCATTAAGCTAGCGGGCTTTATGCTTAGTTGTGATACTGGCTAACATCTAAACATCTCTGACAATATGTTGCCTCAAATACGTTGTTGACTTAACTTAGAACAGATGTAGACATCCTTGTTAAGTTTATCCAGGTTTAGTTGGTGTTGTGGTCTACTGCATAACTTTATCCAGAGCAGACACTTCTCTCGGTTGAGATGTGGCTTAGGAAAGGGTTAAAAAAAATCCCCCCCGTGGCCTCTCAGGATACCTAGTGTCAGAGCTGCATGTACCCCATGAACACTGTTTGACCATTTTAAACTTAAAAAACATATAATAACCAATGAAAACTGACTAACTGCAATGCATTTCAATGGACGTGGAAGCAGAGAATGTCCCAGTGTATGGGCTAGCTATGCGCACTGTGATTGGCTCATCGCGTTTGGGGGCGTGGCTTAGCCAGAGGTCAATTAAAGTACTTAGGGGCGATTTGTAGATCATACAACCCCACTTTAAAAGAAAAAAGATACTATCCCTTTAAATGATTGAAAACACCACACTGCTCATTCACCAACAATGCAGAGATGTCAGTTCTTTTGCAAAACCCACATTCCTCCACCAGGAGGCGCTGCCATTGGACCGATGCTGTCCTTACTCCTTACCAGAGAATTTAGACTGGCTCTGTTGTTACTCTCTTTTACAGTAGCCCCTCCCTCCCTCCCTCCCCAGTCCCCTCGCTGCCTGTCGGCGGCTCAGTCAGCTCGGCTCATCTCGGGCTGTGGAGCCGTCAGGTCGTCAGGTCAGCTGACGCAGCAGGAGGAGCAGCAGGAGCAGGAGGAGGAGGAACCAGAGGAGCAGTCACAGTAACGGGAGGGAGGGAGGGAGGCTGCCTCCTCTACCAGCCACAGTATCGGTCTGTTGGCCTCAGTAGCCGGAGTTCAGAGGAGGAACTGGGCGTCAGTCAGTCAGTCAGTGGCTGTCTCCTCTCTCCGTTAGTCACCGAGTGTTTGATGGTTTCCTCCCCGGGCATGAAGCGGCTGCAGCGGAGGCCGCGGTCCTGACGGCTTCAGCGGCCTGAGGAGGCTCCGTCTGCGGGGAGCGGCCTGACATGGACGGCTGCGACAGCAAGGTACGACCGCTCTACTCCTGGGTCTACTGGGTCTACCGGGTCTGGGTCTGGGCCAGATGTCAAGATACTTTATTGTCATTGTACGTGTGTTTACAACGGGATTCTGGTCCTGGTTCTGGTCTCTAGTCCTAGTCCTGGTCCTGGGTCCAGTCCTGGTCCTGGTCCTGGTTCTGGTTCTGGTCCGTGTCAGTCATCGTGTCGTGTCGCCGTGGGGATGAAACAGATAAACCAGTCGGACTGAGCTGATGAGTTGAAGCTCCGTCATGTAAATCACATGTTTTTATCCCGAGATAACAGGTTTAATATGGTGTTAGCATGTTAGCTTAGCTTAGCGGGCTAGCTCTAGCTGTCTGCTGCGGCTAACGGAAACACTGCTGCGTGTGTCTGTCTGTGTGTGTGTGTCTGTCTGTCAGTGTGTGTGTGTCATTGTCAGTGTGTGTTTGTCGGTGTCAGTTCACGTTATGAAAAGACTCTGGTTAATCGACATGACAACATTTTATAACGTTAATAAACAGAAACGCGTCAGACTGTCAGTTGGAGTGTTAGCTAGCTAGCCGCGTTAGCCTGTTAGCCTGTTAGCTGCTGCAGCTAGCTCAGTCTGAGCTGTCAATCAACTGACGGGACCAGAACCAGAACCAGAACCAAAAACACGTTTATTCACCAAGTATCTGCAGACATACAAGGGATTTAACTCTAGTTTATCATCACTTGTACACACACACACACACTAAATAAATATATAGGCTACTGTACTAGCATCATGTATGTAGCCTATGTGTAGCTAATTAGATATGAAGAGTTCATTTGCAAAAGCAGATAACTTAGAAACATTTTTTTTTGTAATTATTATTTCCACCAGGTGATATCAGTCAAACCAGAGTTGAGTGGCTTTGACCAAAGAGATGAGACAAAACAAAACAGATGTAGCTAAAAGAAAAAAGCTTTATTGAAAACAACACTATGTTGAAAAGAATAATTCAAAAAGCATCAGCTCTTTTTTTTTTCTTCAAAATGGCGTTTATATATCTGCTTTTGCAAAAGAACTCTTCATATTTAAACATAATAGAGAATGAGAACAGCCACAACTAAATAAAAACACAACAGACAACACAACAAGTACAAATATAACTGGTTAAAGCGGCCGGTGGATTAAAGATAGTCAGTTGGTCATGCAGATAAACAATGAGATAGCTAGTAGTGCAATGAGATAAATAATAGGCTAAATACTGAATATATGTGTATATATTTATAAATGTTATAATGAGGAAGTGGTGGTTTGGTATCAGATGGTTATTGACAGTGTTGGACAGATTCAGGTCTGTGGGAAGGAGCTGCTCTTGTGTTCATGGTCTGCAGATTCTGCCCCCACACGGAGGCATTTTGCCCCTAAAACTTGAGAAAGTGCAACGAAATATATCTTCATCTACCTGCAACATGTGCAACAAGTAACAGTACATTTGCCAAACTCTGTGTGTGTGGTAACGTTGTGTTATTATCTCATAGCGTGGTGAATGTGCAGCTCACAACTTGTCCACCAGAGCGTTTTGTTGTGGAGTTGTTGGATTGTGTATTTGATGAGTTTGATGACCATGGAAACCAAGAAATCCCATAATGAGCCTCCGTATAGCGTAGCTCCTAGCAGCTCACGGCTCTGCTCCGCCGTTCTAAAAATAGCTTGCACCGACAATCAAACACTGCAAAAACTCAAAATCTTTCCAAGAATATTTGTCTTATTTCTTGTAAAAATGTCTCATTTCTAGTCAAAACTAAACTCTTTTTACTTAAAATAAGACTCATCACCTAAAAATGAACTTGTTTTTAGATCATTTTCACTTGTTTCAAACTAATTTTCACTTGAAATAAGTAGAAAAATCTGCCAGTGAAAGTACGTTTTTTGTGTTTGTAATAAGAAAGAAAAACTTGCTCCACTATCAGATTATTTCAAGTGAAAATCTGCTTGAAAGAAGTAAAAAGTGTCTAAAAACAAGCTGCTTTTAATGTGATGAGTCTTATTTTAAGTAGAATTAGATTTGTTTTGACTAGAAATGAGACAAATATTCTTGGTAAGATTTTGAGTTTTTGCAGTGAAGGTAACAAACCTACTGCTGTGACTATAGGGATTATGGCAATGGGCCAGTTTGTGAAAAATGTTGAACTATCCCTTTAAATAAGGATGCAGCATTGGAACTAAAGCTCGGCTGTTCTCCTGGTAGAAGGTGTGAGTCTGCAGCTCTGCAGGTGACACTCAGCGGTGACAGGAACAGGAATGTCGACGCTCCGGTTCGGTGGAGGACGACGCTCCGGTTCTTCTGCATGTGTCACATTCCTGTGTGTGTGTGTGTGTGTGTGTGTGTGTCTGTGTGTGTGTGTGTGTGTGTGTGAGCTATGCAGAAAGTTCAGTGTGTTGTTGTTGTTGTTGTTGTGACTGTGACCAACAGGGTTTAATGTGTGACTGTGTCCTCGGTTCACTCAGTAAAACTAATCAATAACCAGTTGGACCGGTCCGGTCCGGTCCGGTCCGGTCTGGAGCAGGGAGCAGCTGTTGGTCACCACCAGAAGAATCTGACTCCTAAGATAAATAAAATATAAATGAAAAAAGTAAATTGTTCATCTACTGACACGATGATGAGCAACCTTCTTTTAAAACAAAACTCTGGTGAAACCTGGAAGGGTTAGGGTTAGGGTTAGGGACCGTCCACACGAACCCGGGTATTTTTAAAACCGTGTGTCTCTGCGCGGTTTGTTCTTTCATCCACACGGAACTTTAGTTGAGTTGAGATTACTTTATTTGTCCCATAGGGCATAGGGAACCGCAGTTATCGGCTCCTGAAACCAGAGTTTTTTCTAACCTGGAAACAGAGGGAGGACACTGGAGCACACGGTCAGTTTTATAGATTTATTCAGGTTTCGACATGATGTCTTCTTCAGAGCAAACGGAGCCTATGTGACTGAGGGGATTTAAATCCCGTGCCTGCCTCCCTGATTGGAAGCGCAGGGAACCGCGTCATAGACAGAAGGCTCACATGATTGGTTTCTACAACACACACTAATACAAATATTATATGAATGAAATACAATGTATCCATAATTCGAAGACATGATGATTTGTAACCGGAGTCCAGGGAGAACTTTTTAGAAAAGTCCGGTTTCAGCTTCATGTGTGGGACAGGAAAACTGAGGAAAACCGTGATTTCTTGTCGACATTGTTCGACGTCACACTGTGCGAGGGTAAACAGTGAGTTGTATCCATGGAGACTAGTGGAGCTCTAGACGTGACCAGCTGACGGAGCTGCTGTTACTGGTGCTATTTAACATTTAGCATTTAGCATAGCCATTGTTGTTTTTCCTGGTATGAATTTTTCCAGCCTTGTGATTGGGTAAAATGGCCTTCCTGTTAGGAGTGCTATCGCCACCTACTGCTTTGGCATGTGCAGGACATTGTTTGAGGCGGATTTTGCGGTCTCATGTGGATGTAGATATTTTTTATCACACCGGTGGTGTGGACGCAAGTAAAAGTTTGGTTTCAAAATACGCGTGTTCGTGTGGACGAGACCTGAAAGAATCTGAAGTCTGTCATGACAGGAGTCAGTCGGGCCGATCGATGTGTGTGAGGATCGTGGATGAAAAGGAAACGTGAATAATAGTTTTGTGAGTCGGTTTATGATGAGCGTTGTGCGTCTCTAACATTTCAGCTTTGGCTCCTAAAATGTTTAAGTTGAGCTCCGAGTGAAGGAAGTTCGTGTTGTGTTCAGGGTCACTGCTGCTAATTAAATTAATCCTCAACTATTCTGATAATCTAATAATCAGTTTGAGTCGTTTATTTAAATAAAAAAAGCTCCAGATTCTCTGATTGCAGCTTCTTCAATGTGAATATTTCTGGTTTCTTTGTTCCCTCATGACAATAAACTGAGTCTCTCTTTGGTTTGTGGACAAAACAAGACATTAGAGGACGATGTCGTCTGGTGGTTTGAGAAACACTGAACGATGTTTTTAGACATTTTATTAACCAAACTAATCGATTATCCGACAGATTAAATCGGACGTGTTGCTGGTATCGTGCAGGACACACACACACACACACACACACACACACACACACACACACACACTCGGAGCAGATGAAGCCTGACACAAACAGAGGCCAGTGAGATCAGTGGCTCCTGTCGTCGCGGCGACGGACTCAACATCTGGCTGTGACCTCACTGCCTCTGTCACAGCCACAGCTGTTCTCACTGACACACACACACACACACACACACACACTGATCCTCTGACGGTCCCGGTCCTGCACTGGAAACAACTCAAAATCTTACCAAGAATATTTGTCTTATTTCTAGTCAAAACAGATCTCATTCTACGTAAAATCAGACTCATCACATTAAAAGCAGCTTGTTTTTAGACACTTTTTACTTCTTTCAAGCAGATTTTCATTTGAAATAAGTAGAAAAATCTGATAGTGGAGCAAGTTTTTCTTTCTTATTACAAACACAAAATAAAACGTGCTTTCACTGTCAGATTTTTCTACTTATTTCAAGTGAAAATTAGTTTGAAACAAGTGAAAATGATCTAAAAACAAGTTAATTTTTAGGTGATGAGTCTTATTTTAAGAGAAAAGAGATTAGTTTTGACTAGAAATGAGACATTTTGACAAGAAATAAGACAAATATTCTTGGAAAGACTTCGAGTTTTTGCAGTGTGGTCCTGGTTGGACACAGTGGTCTGATCATTGTAGACCGGTCCCTGTTAAAAGGGTTTTCTATGGAGTTTTCCCTCAGTGGATGTGAGGGTCTAAGGACAGAGGATGTTGTTATTATGGGATGTAAAGCCCTTTGAGACAAACTGGTGGTAAAAACGGGCTATACTAATAAAACTGCCTTGCCTTCGCAGTCCTCATCATAACAACCATGTGTCTTGATATTTACATTATTCCTCCTCAGCTACAAAGAAAAGATGATTTGATCTGAAATCTAAACCATGATATTTAATGTGAACACAGTTTGGATTGAACTGAACTGCAGATGGAAATTAAATCTGGGATTTTTACAACTTATTAATTATTTTGTATGTTCATGATGAATATGCAGAGTCCCATTATAAATAAACTAAAACTAAAACCTGAAGAACACAGCACACAACCTGCTGAAGTCTCCTCCCACAACCTAGAGCTGCAACTAACGATTATCTTCATTATCAATTATTCTGTTGATTATTTAAACCATTAATCGATTAGTTGTTTGGTCAATAAAATGTTAAAAAATGTCTAAAAATGTCTTGTTTTGTCCACAAACCAAAGAGAGACTCAGTTTATTGTCATAAAGGAACAAAGAAACCAGAAATATTCACATTGAAGAAGCTGCAATCAGAGAATCTGGAGCTTTTTTTATTTATAAAAACGACTCAAACTGATTATTAGATTATCAGAATAGTTGACGATTCATTTAATAATTGATTATTGTTCGATTAATGGATTAATTGTTGCAGCTCTATAGTTTAGTGGAACTATTTGAATTATCTTAAAGTTACTACAACACCAGCAGCTCTGTGGATGGATGCACTGCAAAAACTCTACATCTTTCCAAGAATATTTGTCTTATTTCTTGTCAAAATGTCTCATTTCTAGTCAAAACAAATCTTTTTCCTCTCAAAATAAGACTCATCACCTAAAAATTAACTTGTTCTCAGATCATTTTCACTTGTTTCAAACTAATTTTCACTTGAAATAAGAAGAGTTCATTTGCAAAAGCAGATAACTTCATTTTTTATTTTTTATTTACATAAGGTGATATCAGTCAAACCAAAGTTGAGTGACTTTGAGATGTAACAAAACAGACATATCTCAAAAAAATAAAGTTTCATTGAAAACAACACTATGCAAAGAATAATTACAAAGCCTCAGCTCATTTTTTTTTCCAAAATGGCACTTACCTGCTTTTGCAAATGAACTCTTCTTATTTCAAGTGAAAATTTGTTTGAAACAAGTGAAAATGATCTAAAAACAAGTTAATTTTTAGGTGATGAGTCTTATTTTAAGTGGAAAGAGATTAGTTTTGACTAGAAATGAGACATTTTGACAAGAAATAAGACAAATATTAAAAAAGTTTTTTGTGCTTGTAATAAGAAAGAAAAACTTGCTCCACTATCAGATTTTTCTACTTATTTCAAGTGAAAATCTGCTTGAAAGAAGTAAAAAGTGTCTAAAAACAAGCTACTTTTTAATGTGGTGAGTCTTATTTAAGTAGAATTAGATTTATTCTGACTAGAAATGACATTTTGACTAAAAATTAGGGCTGGGCGATATGGTGATATTAGATGGTGAAGGATCAGAGCGTGTAGACGATCTGCCAAAGTGCAGAGATCGTAGGATCGTCTGGGGCTCATTCTATAATATATATATATATATATTCTATAAACTACAGTTCTATGCTGCAAAGACCAAACAAAGGACATTTGCAAAGTTTGCTAAAAGAGAAAACAACAGTTGCTTTATTTGACCCTTTTCAATCAGCTATGTAGTGTTTTGATACTTAAAATCCTGTTAAAACAACTGTGTTGAATAAAACAAACAGTCATGTCTTCATTAAGATTTTACTTTCATGTTTATTGAAAGCTACCTTTATGTTGCAAGAGTGCACTTTATCAGAGTGTTGTTGTTTACCTTTTACTATGTTTACGTTGTTTGGCCTAAATTGTCTATTTTTCCTTTTTTCGATTTAAAATCGTGATGAAATCGAAATCGTGACTTCATTTTTTAAAAATCGTGATATGATATTTTTGCCATATCGCCCAGCCCTACTAAAAATAAGACAAATATTCTTGGTAAGATCTTTGAGTTTTTTGCAGTGTGGATGGATGGATGGATGGATGGACGGATGGATGGATGGATGGATGGATGGATGGATGGATGGATGGATGGGTCCCACAGATTACAGATTAGAGATTAGAGATTAGCGAAGGAGCGGGCGAGGACGGCGAGGACGGCCCACAGACGGCAGCAGAGAGACAATAGCGTCTGTGTGACGTTCACTGACTCTCTATTCATGGACCAGAGGAGAGAGAGCTGCTCTTTGTGCTGCTGAACCCTGTCACCTCTCCTCAGCATCTACACACACACACACACACACACACACACACACACACACAGACACACACACACACACACACACACACACACACACACACACACACACACACACACACACCTCAGTTCACCTCAGTGTCAACGTGGTGTCTGATGAGAAGCACCGAAGAAGCAGCGTTGACTTCTGTTAATTTTAACATCGACTCTTTGACCTGTTAAACCTCCTTTAAAGGGATAGTTCATCAACATTTTGTCAAATTGGCCCATTGCCATAATAGTCCCTATAGTCATAGCAGTAGGTTCGTTACCTTTAATTGTCGGTGCAAGCTATTTTTAGAACGGCGGAGCAGAGCCGTGAGCTGCTCAGAGCTACGCTACGGAGGCTCATTATGGGATTTCTTTGGTTTCCCTCATCAAACTCATCAAATACACAATCCAACAACTCCACAACGCTCTGGTGGACAAGTTGTGACCTGCACATTCACCACGCTATGAGATAATAACACAACGTTACCACACAGAGTTGTTTTAGAGGGAAATACAGAGACTGTTGATGAAAAACTGTCCCTGAAGGCAACGCACATCAGTGGTTTTGCATGAATTTCCCTCTAAAACAACTCTGTCTGGTAACGTTCAGGCCTTTCCGTCAAAATAAAAGCACCAAGCTAATAAAATGCGGTGAAACTCTTCAATTTAACTTCAATTTTACTCTTCAAGAAAGTCCCCGAGCCATTAAGTTAACCTTTTGCTTCTATTGTATTACAAGTTAATGTCTATTTTATAAGTTTTATGTTGGTGAACACTTTTATTTTGGTGAATTTGGTGATTTCGGTCTCCACTACAGACGTTTGGAGTTGTTGGATTGTGTATTTGATGAGTTTGATGAGGGAAACCAAGAAATCCCATAATGAGCCTCCGTAGCGTAGCTCTGAGCAGCTCACGGCTCTGCTCCGCCGTTCTAAAAACAGCTTGCACCGACAATTAAAGGTAACGAACCTACTGCTATGACTATAGGGATTATGGCAATGGGCCAATTTGACTAAATGTTGAACTATCCCTTTAATATGTTTATTTAAGTTTGTTCATAGTTCCAGTCCATAATATCTCTGATCTGTGTCTTTGTGTTGTTCGTATCATTGACCTACATCAGTGAGTCTGGTCTCTAACTGAGATCCCTATCAGTCCTTCACCTGTAGTAAACATGACTCAGCTGTTCTTCACCTGTAGTAAACATGACTCAGCTGTTTGACTCATTGATTCACAGTGAGATGATGAATCTTCCTCTGGTTTCTTCTTTTTACTTTAATGCTTGGTGATAATTGATAGGAGCAGTTTAAAGACCATGAGTCAGACTCTCACCTTTCTCTGAGAGTTAAGAGCCGATAAACTCCTCATCGCCTCAGAAACATTTTGTGAAAGTGCTCTTTTATTTGTTTCGGAAACAAACAAGAGAGCACTTTCACAAATGTTTGTTAAAAGCATCTCTACATGTATGACAGTCATTCTGTTCTTTTCTTTTTTAAACACCAACACAAACACAACTCATTCATCACCTGAACCACATCTGGTTTTATAGGAAGATTATAAAAACCACTGCTGGGATTAAACATTGACATTATCCCACTAAAACTGGTTAATAAACTCTTCCTGAGTTAAAATGTTCTTGCTGTGTTGTTTAAGAATAAATATGAACATGTTTTCTTTGCATTATTATTATTATTCAAGGTCTGAAAAGACTTGATATTTCTGTTATTTAGACTAGTTTAGTCATTAGCCAATAAAAGCTCTAAATTACAATTTTCTTTTCAATTTTGGGAGAAATGTTGTCGGTAGTTGATAGAATAAAACAACAAAAAAATAATTACATTTTACTCAAACACATACCTATAAATAGTAAAACCAGAGAAACTGATCATTTTGGGAGTGGTCTCTTCGTTTTTTCTAGAGCTGTGTATCAGTTTATAGAAGTTTCATATCAGGCTGACTAGACTAGACTAGACTAGACGTTGTGTTTATGACTTCCTGTTTTATTTTGAAAGGATACAGCAGATGAATCTTTGCTCCTCTCTGCTTCCTGTTTGGAGCGGGAGAAGTTGACGGTTTTCACATCAGTAGACGACACTGTGATGATAACAAGCTGATTTAAGGCGGCCTGCTGCTGTATGGGACTGCGGCTGAAATTTAGCAGTTGTGCTAAAAGTCCGGCACATTTACACTGATGCTTAATGCGTCAGTGTTGATGAATGTGCACTGTCCCAATTCAATAAATAAAGAAATGAAATATTACAATACCACCTTAACGGTTAACAGTGTCAATGTGTCGGTGACTGAAAGTGTTTCTGTATCTGTAATAATAATAATATCTGTAACATATCTGAGCCTCAGCCTGTTCTTCTCTTTACAGTTTGTTCTTCTAACGACTTCAGTGATGTCAGTGATGTCACTTCCTCAGTGCTGAGGACGTTGGACTGAACCATTATTTTTAAAACCAGGGAATTAATTGGTATGTTGTTGTTACAGGGTTGAACAAAACTGGGGGACAATATTGCTGTTTCATAAGTAATTCATGGTCATCTTGTTTGCCCCCCCTTTTTTTGGGAAATTTAGCCACTTTTTCTAGAATTCTTGAGTAATTTTACCAGTTTCTTCTCAATTTAAAATAAAACTTTTTTTTACTATTAACTATATACTATTTTTACTTTTACCACTTTTTTTTTAGTATTGTTTGACCTTTTTAAAAAAAGTTTTACCACCTTTCCTAGAATTTCTTTGAGAAATTTTACCAGTTTCTTATAAAAAAATTTAAACTTTTTTTTTTAAATTGCAAAATTTACCACTTTTTAAAAAAAAAATGTTTTAACTTTTTGATTTATTCTTTTGTGAGAATTTTTTACCACTTTTTTCCTAGAAATGTTTCAACTTTTTTGGAGAAATTGTACCACTTTTTTTTCCAGAAATGTCTCTATAATCTTTCAAAAATGTACGCCTAATTTAAACGTACATTGATTGTTTGTGTATTTCTGGTGTTTGCTTCAAAATGTTGTCCAATGGGGGTCCGTGGTCTAATTTGTGTCAGTTTTGGGTCCTTGATATAAAAAGTTAGAGAAGCAGCGTCTATGTGATACAAGTATGAACAGTTTACTTACCACCTGAAAAGCAGTTTACCCACTAACAACACAACATTAGACTACACCACTGGTAGTAACTATGATAACCATGACTGACTGTGCTGGTCTGTGTCTCTGCAGGATGTGAAGCTTTCAGCCGAGGTGGAGCCCTTCATCCCACAGAAGAAAGGTCTGGAAGGATCGCTGGTCATGAGTCTCTCTGGAGAGGCAGCAGGAGGAGCAGGAGGAGGAGCAGGAGGAGCAGGAGGAGGAGGAGGTGCTGGGGGGGTGGAGACCACTCCCATCCCCAGCTACCTCATCACCTGCTACCCTTTCGTCCAGGAGAACCAGCCCAACAGGTCCGTCACACCACACGCTCCTTTCACTGTCTAGTTTCTATTATCAACTTCTCCAACGTTGTCGACTTTGGTTGGATGGATGGTTGGTTGGTTGATTGGTTGGATGGATGGATGGATGGTTGATTGGTTGGATGGATGGATGGTTGGTTGGTTGGTTGGTTGGTTGGTTGGTTGGTTGGTTGGATGGATGGATGGATGGTTGATTGGTTGGATGGATGGATTGATGGTTGGTTGGTTGGTTGGTTGATTGATTGATTAGTTGGATGGTTGGTTGGTTGGTTGATTGATTGATTAGTTGGTTGGTTGGTTGGTTGGTTGGTTGGTTGGTTGGTTGGTTGGTTGGTTGGTTGGTTGGTTGGTTGGTTGGTTGTTTGGTTGATTAGTTGGATGGTTGGTTGGTTGGATGGTTGATTGATTGGATGGTTGGTTGATTTGTTGGTTGATTTGATGGTTGGTTGATTGGATGGATGGTTGGTTGGTTGGATGGTTGTTTGGTTGGTTGATTAGTTGGATGGTTGGTTGGTTGGTTGGATGGTTGGTTGGATGGTTGGTTGGATGGTTGTTTGGTTGGTTGGATGGTTGTTTGGTTGGTTGATTGATTAGTTGGATAGTTGGTTGAATGGTTGATTGGATGGTTGGTTGATTGGTTGATTGATTGATTAGTTGGTTGGTTGGTTGGTTGGTTGGTTGGTTGATTGGTTGATTGGTTGGTTGATTGGTTGATTATTTGGTTGGTTGGTTGGTTGGTTGGTTGGTTGGTTGGTTGGTTGGTTGGTTGGTTGGTTGGTTGGTTGGTTGGTTGGCTGGTTGGTTGATTGGTTGGATGGATGGTTAATTGGTTGGTTGGATGGTTGTTTGGTTGGTTGGATGGTTGGTTGGTTGGTTGATTAGTTGGATGTTTGGTTGGTTGGATGATTAGTTGAATGTTTGGTTGGTTGGTTGGTTGGTTGGATGGATGGTTGGTTGGTTGATTGATTGGTTGATTGATTAGTTGGTTGGTTGGTTGATTAGTTGGATGGTTGATTGGATGGATGGTTGATTGGTTGATTAGTTGGATGGTTGGTTGGTTGGTTGATTAGTTGGATGGTTGTTTGGATGGTTGGTTGGTTGGTTGGTTGGATGGATGGATGGATGGATGGATGGATGGTTGGTTGGTTGATTGGATGGTTGGTTGGTTGGTTGGTTGGTTGATTGGATGGTTGGTTGATTAGTTGGATGGTTGTTTGGTTGGTTGATTAGTTGGATGGTTGGTTGATTGGTCGATTGATTGGATGGTTGGTTGGTTGATTGGATGGTTGGTTGATTGATTGGGTTGGATGGTTGGTTGGTTGTTTTGTTGGTTGATTGATTGATTGATTGGGTTGGATGGTTGTTTGATTGGTTGGATGGATGGTTGGTTGGTTGATTGGATGGTTGGTTGGTTGGTTGGTTGGTTAACAAGTCTCCTCATAAATATGCGTCCATAGTCTCATGCAGCAAAAATATTCTGTGTTAACAGAAATTTTTTCCAAAATAACCAAATCAATAATAGTAAGTAGGAAGTCTTCCAGGTTGTGTTGTAGTCAAGACCACCTAACCCGAGGCCGAGTTGTGACCAAGGCCAAGACTTTTAGGGGGCAAGACCAAACCTATTTGTCATATTGAAAAATACATTTATTTCAAACTGTTGGTAAAGCCAACCAGCCTGTAGTAGAAAGTACTTTCCCCATTTTACATGATGCTTCCAAAACCAGCAACCAGTCAATGCTGTCACATGTTTATGCTTCTGTTCTTCAGTCAGCTCACGTCTTTATTGGCTACATTCAATTTCACGTCACAAAGTCGGTGACTCACAATCGTCGGCTTCTCCAACACACAAGACGACTTTTGATCGTGAACATGTCTAATATTTACTCTTAACACACATAATCTCGTAGGATAATCTAATCAGACGATTTTTGTCCTTGGTCGGAAAATCGGGCCAAAACCAGCCAGATTATCTTCATGTGTACCAGGCTTGAGTTAACTGGGAAGAAAAAGTCTCTGTGTAACATTTGTAAAGTGACATTTGGCGAGCCAGCTGGGACGACGTCAAACTTTTACCCTCACCTGGAACCAAAACATACAGATTCATTCTTTGTGGTTTGAGTGAGAAGCTCGAATGATTGATGACTGCCACAGCCGGTGCCCTCACTTTCAAAATAAAATACTTTATTGGTTACATTTTAGTTTGGGAATTTTACACATTTGCAATTTTTTAAAAACAAATTACAGCAGAAATCCGGAATCCAGCTCGACCGAGACCGAGACAAGACCGAGTAAAAATGCAGTTGATTCCAAGACGAGACCAAGACCATGAAAATGCGGTCTCGAGACCAAGACCGGTCTCTAGTACTACAACACTACTTCAAGGTGCAGTTCAATAAATTAGAATATCATGGAAAAGTTAATTCATGTCAGTAATTCAATTCAAAAAGTGAAACCACTACATTATATGGATCCATTACACACAGAACGAAACATTTCATGTCTCTATTTATTTGATTAAAAACACACACATTGATACCTGCCTACTTCATTCACCAGAGACAAGGAGCTGCACACGACGACCTCTGACCTCTTCCTTTAGTTTAATGTTAAGTAATGTATTGAACACAGCTTCTGAGTTTGGGTTTTACTCTAAATCTCCTCCTTCCATTGCTTCTCATGGAGTTGACATCATTTTTGTTTAACTATATTTATATAACACTGCAAGCGAATACTAAAAATGAAATGTTGCCGTCCCCTGCGGCATTGTGGGAAAACTTTGAGCTGCACCAGAAGGAGAGCTTTGTATTCTGAGAATGAGAGTGTTTACTATAGTAATAATAATAATACTATAATATAATAAGAAGAGGGGAACACTGTGTCCTTGGTGTTGAGATCTTGATTAGATCCTTACAGCAGCAGCGTATGTTAGATTGCTGTGTTGTTGCTTCGGCGTGAATGGAAACGTCCAGAGCTCCAGAGTTTAAACGCGGAGCTGTGGTCCGTGTTTCCAGTGTTTCCAGAGTTTCCAGTGGTTCGGTCTTTGTCCTCGGTCGTCTGCTGCATCCTGCTCACATCCGCTGCTTTGTTTCCTTCCCCACGATTTGAATGCAAGGAAACAGACGCTATAGTACGCTGGCTGTGAAAATGTCATCTGGATCCTTATCACCATGTGCATGTGACACAGCCCCCCCACTTAATCTTCAATGGGAAAGTCAAATAAAGCCTATTGTAATACTTTCTTATTCCATGTCTGAAGAAAACACAGTGGGAAAATGTTCGAATTGACACAAAGTTCAACTAAACACATTGATGAACTGAGAATGTGAGGTTTTTTTGTCATTTCGTGTCTTTTGTCCGTCACGTCCGCGGTGTGGAAGTCCTCACACATCTTGTAGCTGTGAATATATTTTTTATTTTTTATTATTTTTTATTACACATTACAATGTATAGACTGACAATACACTAACCAAAACAGACAAACGCAAAACCAAAGACAGAACAAACCTCACGACATAATAAAATAGGACCAAAGCAGGACAGAAAAATAAGAAAAGGGATGTAAAACTACTCAAATTAACAGTAACTACTTAATATACATTTACTCAAACGTACGTTTTTCCCATTTTTTGTTATGCATTTCCACCTTATCTTGATTTGTTGCGATAATTTTTTCCAAAAGAAATTGCCGACGCACTGTATTTCTAAAATAAAGCAAGTTCAAAGATGTTTTTTTGGGGGTCCTAAATAGGCTATAAATATTTTCCCCAAAAGAATGATCGTGTTTACGATCTGCGGGCATTTAGCCTCCAGTACTCCCAACAAAATATTTAGTGGTGTAAATTCAAAATGAATCTTTTTGAGTCTTGGCCACTTCTACTTTTACAGCCAAATGTACATAATGGAGAGTGGTTAGTGTTACAAATGTTAAGTTGTTAATGAATGAGTATGAATCAATTGTTATTGTATCCACCTTTTTCCGAACGTCAAAAACGTAGCCTGTTTTGCCGGTTTTGCTCTTCCGGTGGAATTTTATGTTTATGTTTCCATGGTTTCGGTAGTTGCGGTAAATGCATGGATTTTTTTTTTTTTTTCAATGAAAATCTGTAAAACGCATGGATCATCACAGCAGCTTTTAACAGTAGATATCACACAGACTGACATCCGTGTTAAAAGCCAGCGTTAATAGATACATGCGTTTACCGCAACTATGACAACGACTGAAAACCATGGAAACGTAAACGTACAATTCCGACAAACCGGCAAAACCGGCTTCTGGGTTTGACCATCGATGACGTTCGGAAACTTGTGGATAGAAAATCTTAATTTGAAAAATTCTAGAGTATGAATCAATTGTTATTGTATAAATAGACCTAAAATAATCTTTCCAGGGAATTAAAGTGTTAAACTTGCTGTGATTATTAACACATTGACACAACCTTTGCGCACTGTAGCACTTTATTACACTGTATTATATTGGGTTTCGTTGTGTTCTCAACCCATTCTAGCACAACTCCATTAAGAATCCCTGTTTTGGTCTTGCATTGTTGCATCATCATCCATTTTATCCATCGTAAATAGTCCATCTCACCTAAATCTGTTAAATTGCACTACACTTCTTGTTTTTGTTTTATAATAGTGTCATGTTAATTGTCTTTTTTTGTAGTTTTTATGTCTGTTGGTTTCTGTTGGATACATGTGTTTGTTGTTATGTGTTTTTCCTGTTTTATGAATTATGTTATGTCCTTATGTACAGTTGGAAACTAGCCGTTGGCTAACACTGGCACATTCACTGTAAAAACTCAAAATCTTACCAAGAATATTTGTCTTATTTCTAGTCAAAACAAATCTCATTCAACTTAAAATCAGACTCATCACATTAAAAAGCAGCTTGTTTTTAGACACTTTTTACTTCTTTCAAGCAGATTTTCACTTGAAATAAGTAGAAAAATCTGATAGTGGAATCTTTGTTTGAAACAAGTGAAAATGATCTAAAAACAAGTTAATTTTTAGGTGATGAGTCTTATTTTAAGTGGAAAGAGATTAGTTTTGACTAGAAAGTAGACATTTTGACAAGAAATAAGACAAATATTCTTGGAAAGATTTAGAGTTTTTGCAGTGTTATACCATTTTATTATGTTCATTAATGTGCATTGTCCTCCTTAAATGAATAAATAAATAAAAACTTGTGTCCTCTGCTGCTCCCCAGGCAACATCCCATGTATAACGGCGGGGAGCTGCGCTGGCAGCAGCCGAGCCCCGGCCCGGGCGGCCCCTACCTGGCCTACCCCATCCTGTCCTCGCCGCAGCCGCCCGTCTCCAACGACTACGCCTACTACCAGATCATGCCGGCGCCCTGCCCCCCCGTCATGGGCTTCTACCAGCCCTTCCCCGCCGCCTACGCCGGGCCCGTGCAGGCCGGCGTGGTCGGCCCCGTGTCGGCCGAGGTCGGCGAGCGGCCGCTGCCTCTGGGTGCCGGTTATGGGATGGCCGGCCAGAGGGGGAGGGGCTTGATCCGGCCCAGTCTGCTCCCAAAGGTACAGCAGCAGCTCTTACTCTTACTGTTACACACTACCAGTCAAACTCACTCATCCAATGGTCTTTCTGTATTTTTAGTAGAGCGAGATGCACCGATCCGGCTTTTTCAGTCCCAACGCCGATACCGATACCGATACCGATACCGATACCGATACCAGTGTTGAATTAATAAACTGTGTACACCTTTGGAAGACAGTGAAGGCATCAGGCTGGACTTTAACATTACTTTTCTAACTTTACGATATGATACGATAAACTTTATTGTCCCATTCAGGGAAATTTGTCTTGTACTGCGCCATAAAGGCCTTGATGGCCGCAATGACAAAAAACAATACACCTCAGCCACACCAACCCAGCAAACACAAGACATAACAGAATTGCACATATCCCATAACATAGCACATACATACACCTCATAAATTCACCATAGTAAGAGCACTATAAGAATTATTGCACAAACTCAATCAGATATGCTCTGTGTTTGTTGTTGTTATCCGATACCCGATCGAGATATTTGGTCAACATCTGGGCCGATATCTGATCTTTATATCAGAACAGTGCAACCCCTTAATTTCTTCTTACTTCACTTTCTACATCGTAGATTTAAAACTGAGACATCCGAACTATGAAGGAACTCATATAAAGTGTTAATAGAAACCAAAGTGTCTCTGTCCTCTGAGTTGGAGCAGAGTGAAGTCAAACAGCAACAAGGTCTCAGCTCCTCTGGGAAGAACTCCTTCAACTGTTGGAAAACACAAACCGTTCCAGGTGACGACCTCATGAAGCTGACGACTGGATCAAATCTAATATAGGCCGGTGCATATTCTCATTTGTCCAGGTCATAGTATTTCAAAGGAGGTTAAATCGAAAGCAACTGGACTTAGTTATTTGTGTAGGAAAATAAATAACTAAGTCCAGTTGCTTTCGATTTAACCTCCTTTGAAACAAATCTAATATATTAAACATATTCTGCTTTGTTCAACACTTTGGTGTTTACTACATAACTCCATGTGAGTTCCTTCATAGTTCTGACGTCTCAGATTGAATCTACGATGTAGAAAGTTATGAAAATAAAAGAAAAACCACTGAATGAGAAGGTGAGACCAGACTTTTGCCTGGTGGTGTGTGTCTATTAGATGTTGTTTGTCCCTCCTCATCCTCATCCTCTCTCTGCCTCTCTGTCTCTCTGTCTCTCTCCTCCAGCAGCAGCAGCAGCAGCAGCAGCAGCAGCAGCTGGGGGGGGTCGGCGTAGGGGGGCTGGGGGTGTGTCAGCCTCAGAGGGGTCGGCGGCCCCCCACCAGGAGCGTGGCGGTGCAGAAGGAGGTTTGCACGCTGGGGCCCGACGGCCGCACCAAGACCGTGATGCTGGTGGACGCAGCTCAGCAGACCGGTGAGGAAACGACTTCAGACACTACAGATACACACCTGAGTGATACAGCATAAACACACACATACACACACACACCTGAGTCACGCAGCATAAACACTATAGTCCAGGCAATTTACCTCATTTTGGACCCAAAAATAGAACTAATTGTAACAGAATGTTTTTCACCATACATCATTTCTATGAGGTGTCTAGAACAACAAACTAAAAGTCCTAAGAAATCCTAGTTGGGGAAATATGTTTAATTCTCATCATTATTTACTGTATAAAGTCTATGGTGCTGACAACAATACACCCCAATGGGGCTATTTTTTCCTTTACTCCTATCACAATGAAACTTTACATGATGAAAGTATCCATGAAATGTAACATTTTTTGTATTACAAGTTTCTTTGAAAATGAATTTGAATATGCAAATGAGCCTTACACTAATCAAATATGCCCAAAATACACCCAAATAGGCTTGTTTTTTTCCTTTACTCCTACCACAATGAAACTTTACACAATGAAAGTAGACATTAAAAGTAACATTTTTTGTATTACAAGTTTCTTGGAAAATGTAGGAGTAAAGTAGGAGTAAAGGAAGAAAATAAGCCTATTCGGGTGTATTCTGGGCATATTCCATTAGTGTATTGCTCATTTGCATATACAAATTCATTTTCCAAGAAACTTGTAATACAAAAAATGTTACTTTTAATGTCTATTTTCATTGTGGTAGGAGTAAAGGAAGAAAATAAGCATATTCGGGTGCATTTTGGGCATATTTGATTAGTGTAAGGCTCATTTGCATATTCAAATTCATTTTCAAAGAAACTTGTAATACAAAAAATGTTACATTTCATGGATACTTTCATTGTGTAAAGTTTCATTGTGATAGCAGTAAAGGGAAAAAATAGCCCCATTGGGGTGTATTGTTGTCAGCACCATAGACTTTATACAGTAAATAATGATGAGAATTAAACATATTTCCCCAACTAGGATTTCTTAGGACTTTTAGTATGTTGTTCTAGACACCTCAAAGAAATGATGTTGGTGAAAAACATTCTGGTACAATTAGTCTGTGGGAAAACGCTGTTTTACCTGGACTAGGGGTGGGAGAAAAAATCAATTCACATAAATATCGCAATATCCTTTTTGATGATTTTTTAAAGGGACAACAAGGAGTTTTGTTAAAGTGAGTGTTTCCACACTACATTTATGAGCCTCCGCACCGTGAAATTCTTTGACCGGCGCAAGACAGACTCATGTTTTCATTCATCAAGAATTAAAGTCAGAGGTTGGAAGACGATCACATACCGTCGTAGTTCCCACCATAAACGGAGATTCATACGGCGGCGTTATTCTCATGACTCGCCACGAAACCGAAAGTAAAGAAACGCTGGTCGGCTCGCCCAGCATTTCCACCACCACTAATAATAACAAAATAACCATAGAGACAAAACCATAGATTTATCTAAAATGGACCATTAACAAGTGGTAACGGAGATTCATCCACATTAATATCAGACTTTTTTATTGTGGCGGAATTTTTGGTTCTGCCGATGGAGAAACTCCTCGTTGTCCCTTTAAGTTCACTTTATAATGGAGTATGTTAATTTATAGGCTCCTACAGTATTTGTGTGCAGATAAATGTTCACAACGCAGACGAGGGAATCGGCTATATTGTAGAATCGCAATTTAAATCGAATCGCCATCCAAAAAAATCATAGAAGAATCGAATCGGGAGAAAAGCGTATCGTCCCAGCCCTAATAAACACACACATACAGATACACCTGAGTGACACAGCATAAACACACACACACACACATACAGATACACCTGAGTGACACAGCATAAACACACACACACACATACAGATACACCTGAGTGATGCAGCATAAACACACCGAGGCAGCTGCTGTGTCATCCCGAGGCGGAGGAAACAATCCGTCCTGTGTTGAGGGAGGAATGTGGTGTCGGGGAGGAAGTGGGACACAATGCTGCCGGTAAGAGCTGCCGATGCCCGAGCTTCATTTCTCAAAGAGGAGGAGGAATGTGGAGATTCCAGTTGGGAAGGTTGACATGACACCAGCAGCTCATCACCGAGGAAGCTGCAGCCCGTGGCAGTAGGCTACACTGTAAAAACTCTACATCTTTCCAAGAATATTTGTCTTATTTCTTGTCAAAATGTCTCATTTCTAGTCAAAACTAATCTCTTTCCACTTAAAGCGACTGTGGATGATTCAGTAGAGACTCACTGATGATCACACACACTGACGCAACATAAAAACCACAGCTGAAAGACAAACTACACTGCAATGACTCAAAATCTTACCAAGAATATTTGTCTTATTTCTTGTCAAAATGTCTCATTTCTAGTCAAAACTAATCTCTTTCCACTTAAAATAAGACTCATCACCTAAAAATTAACTTGTTTTTAGATCATTTTCACTTGTTTCAAACTAATTTTCACTTGAAATAAGTAGAAAAATCTTTTTTGTGTTTGTAATAAGAAAGAAAAACTTGCTCCACTATCAGATTTTTCTACTTATTTCAAGTGAAAATCTGCTTGAAAGAAGTAAAAAGTGTCTAAAAACAAGCTGCTTTTTAATGTGATGAGTCATATTTTAAGTAATGAGATTTGTTTTGACTAGAAATTAGTCAAATATTCTTGGTAAGATTTAGAGTTTTTGCAGTGTACTTTGTCTTTGAGCTGTGGTTTATGTTGCGTCAGTGTGTGTGTGTTTTACATATTTGTGGCTGGAAATGATTGATGGAAACAAAAAACCTTCGTCTTCACTAAATAAGCGTCAGATCCATAATGATGTCAGATAGTTAAAATGCCGCTGTGAAGCTGTCAGTGGAAAGATGAACTCTTTTATTGGGCGCTGTGTGACGTGGGTAAAGGCTCGGTTGAAGACATTCCAGCTGCTGCTATGCAGGCGGCGGGTTTTCCCTTCTTGCTCAATACGGATCAGCTGCAAAGGTTTCACTCTGTTCTCATCAACCAGTTACATCCAGAGTAAAGTAAAGATAGACGGGCATTAGATATCTGGGGTAAACCAAAGCTGCATACTTACTGCACTGCAAAAACTCAAAATCTTACCAAGAATATTTGTCTTATTTCTAGTCAAAACGTCTCATTCTAGGTACTTAAAATAAGACTCATCACATGAAAGCAGCTTGTTTTTAGACACTTTTTACTTCTTTCAAGCAGATTTTCACTTGA
>NC_140909.1:692500-712500 GCF_045865225.1 Trachurus japonicus
CCTTGAACAAATCTGTTCCTTCCCTCCATTTTTCTTTCCTTCCTTGAACAAATCTGTTCCCTCCCTCCCTCCATCTTTCTTTCCTTTCTTTTTCCCTTCCTTCCGTCCACAGTCCTTTTTCCTGCCCTTTCTTCCTTCCTTTTTGACCCAGTTGGCCCAATCTGTTCCCTCCCTCCTTCTGTCTTTCCTTCCCTTTCCCCTTCCTTCTTTCCTCCCATCTTTCCCTTTGTCCTTCCTTCATCCTTCCTTCATCCCACCTGTTGTCCCAGGAGGACAACAGGTGATCACATCAGCCCAATACTTTTTCTTCTTAACAACTTTAAACTTTATATATTTTCTTTTCTTTTACTTTCTAAAAATAAAAGAAACTTTACTTTCTTTTATTTCTTTTAATTAAAAAAAGTTTTTGTCTTTATGTAAAGCACAGTGAGTTGCCTTGGTAGGAAATGCGCTGTATAAATAATAAAGATGCCTTGCCTTCACTGCCCCCATCACATTCACAGCTAACAATTAGCGTGTCACCAGAGCTATAGTGAAGCTTGAGAGCAGCACGTCACGGCTGTTCCAGGAAGAATAAGTAGGACATACCATAACATACATGACTGGAAGTCAGCCGGAAACACACAATTACATTTCCTTCTCCCTCTGTAAGTAACTGTAGGTGAAATATTTAACATGTTTAACATCTCTGTCTTTCTCTCCTCTGTCATGTAGGGGGTTGAGGCTGCCGTCATGACTGGTAGGCTACGTCTTCACAGCCATGTCTTCTTATATATTATATTATATTGATTCTATATGATGATACTTACATGTTGTTTTTCTAACAGGTACGTGGGTGAACGTGAGCTCCCAGCCGCCCCCCAAGGCCTGGGGAGACAGAAACGGACAGTTTCACAGAGCAGAGCAGAGGAAGACGCCGGAACAGAGGAACTTCTCACAGGTACAGAGGAAACTACACTGCAAAAACTCTAAGTCTTACCAAGAATATTTGTCTTATTTCTAGTCAAAACAAATCTCTTTAAACTCACATAAAAAGCATTTTTCACTTGAAATAAGTGGAAAAATCTGATCTTAATAATAAGTGTTGGTGTAAATTAAGATAACACCCCCCCCCCCCTCACACACACACAATTTTTTAGTTTTTTCTTTCTTGTCTTTTACATGTATTTGTGCTTTTGGTTTTTATTATATTATGTAGTATTATTTTGTGTTGTATGTTGTGTTCGTGACAGCGGAAGGCTGTAAGTTTGTGTTTTTGTCTTTTCTGATGAGCTTGTCTTGCTGTCGCAAAACGTAAATCAAAAATTCAAAAGAAAGTAAAAAAAAAAAGAAAAATCTGATAGTGGAGCAAGTTTTTCTCTCTTATTACAAGCACAAAAAACTTGCTTTCACTGGCAGATTTTTCTACTTATTTCAAGTGAAAATTAGTTTGAAACAAGTGAAAATGATCTAAAAACAAGTTCATTTTCTATGTGATGAGTCTCATTCTAAGTGGAAAGAGTTTAGTTTTGACTAGAAATGAGACATTTTGACAAGAAATAAGACAAATATTCTTGGAAAGATGTAGAGTTTTTGCAGTGCACCTTACTGTAGTTGTAGATAGAGTAGAAACAGTAGAGTAGTGTAGTTCCACCAGCAGTGCCTCTCTGTCTCTCTGACTCCTCCTCTGTCTGCAGGACTTCCACAGTAACTACCCCGGCCGTTTGCCCTGCAGCCAATCAGAGGCCAGGCTGCAGCCGGCCACGGGCAGCGGGGCGGAGCTCGCTCCAGAGCCGCTCTACTTCGAGGTGAGTGAGAGCGGCGGCCATCTTTAACCATCATCCCTCCTCTTACAGATATTACTGTGATATCTGAAACATTCTCACACTCTCTCTCTGTCTGTGTGTTTCCTGGTCAGGATGAAGACGAGTTTCCAGACCTGGGCTCTGGAGGCTCTGGAGGTTCTGCTCAGCGCAGCTCCAAACCAGAAGCTGCTGCAGCTCAGACTCACACTCAACACAAACTGCCCAAAAACCTGGTGAGAGACTCTGTTTCTCAAACCAGAATACCAAAATTCTCAATTAGAAGCCGGGTTCTTAATGGGAGCCTATAAACAGTCTGTGGGCGGAGCAACACGTTCATTTATCAGAAGTTGAATTTATTTTATTTTATTTTTTATTTTTATTTGGAGAGGACTGCACATAAATTAACATTTCTGTAACAGTGCCAGTGATATCCAGAGGCTGGTCTTCAACTGCAGTCCTCCGGCAAGATGTTAAAAAGCCATTAAAATAATATACAACAGCAACACAAGCATCATAACACATAAAAACAGGAACACAGGAGATATAAAAACTAGCGCAAGAATAGAACGTATCCATACAGAAACCAGCAGACAACAACACTAAATGAGAGACAACTAATATGACACTACTAAAAACACAAACAACAGATAGACAGTAATACACAACAGAAACAAAAACAGGATGTACTAGTGCAATTAAATAGATTTGGGTGAGATGAACTGTCAGGGATGGATAGATGAGATGGAGGAGCAGCAATGCAAAGACCAGAGCAGCGTTTCTTGTTGGAGTTGTGCTTAGATGGATTGAGAAACACAACGAAACCAAAAAAAATAAAAGCCTGAGATGCTGTTGGAGGATTTACAGTATTAGATAGTAGATAAATAGTAGATAGATGATGTGTCACCACTGGGTAAATGTCTGGTCAGTACCTGAGGAGATGGATTCAGTCTGGACGAGGTCTCGGTCCCTCTGAGTTTGGACTTCATCTGAACAGACCTGCTGAACACTTGTGTGTGACAGTGGAGCAACTTTTTCTTTCTTATTACAAACACCAAAAACTTGCTTTCACTGGCAGATTTTTCTACTTATTTCAAGTGAAAATTAGTTTGAAACAAGTGAAAATGATCTAAAAACAAGTGAATTTTTAGTTGATGAGTCTTATTCTAAGTGGAAAGACATTAGTTTTGACTAGAAATGAGACATTTTGACAAGAAATAAGACAAATGATATAAAATAGTTTTTCCTCAGACTCTGAGCTAGAAATCTCCACTTCAGCAGCACTTACAGACAGCACACTGCAAAAACTCTTTCCACTTAAAATAAGACTCATCACCTAATAATTAACTTGTTTTTAGATCATTTTCACTTGTTTCAAACTAATTTTCGCTTGAAATAAGTAGAAAAATCTGCCAGTGAAAGCAAGTTTTTTTTGTGCTTGTTATAAGGGAAACTTTTCTACTTATTTCAAGTGAAAATCTGCTTGAAAGAAGTAAAAAGTGTCTAAGAACAAGCTGCTTTTTATGTGATTTTACGTATAATGAGATTAGTTTTGACTAGAAATGAGATGTGTGTGTGTGATGCTGCAGCTGGACAACCTGCCAGAGAACTCGCCCATCAACATCGTGCAGACGCCGATCCCCATCACCACGTCGGTCCCCAAGAGGGCCAAGAGCCAGAGGAAGAAGGCGCTGGCGGCGGCGCTGGCCACGGCTCAGGAATACTCCGAGATCAGCATGGAGCAGAGGAAGCTGCAGGTAACATCATCATCATCATCATCATCATTAGGGATGTGGATCTTTGGGTGGCTCACGATTCGATTCGATTCCGATTTTTAGGGTCACGATTCGATTCAAAATCAATTTTCGATTCAACCGATTCTTGATTTTATTATTTATTTTTAGTTTGCTTTATTAACACCAGACCATGTGAAAAAGTTGAATGATGATGATGTCTACAGACTATTATATCAGAAGCCATATTTTCCCCCCCAAAAATGCACATCACATGTTTCAGATTTATTCAGCAGCAATATATTTGAACCATTTTAAAGTAAACTGCTACATGAAGCTGATTTTATAGGCTACTCTCTTTCTAAAGCCTGGACTGAAGGGATGTGGATATTTGGGTGTCTATTTGATTCAAAATCAGTTCTCATGCACATGCACATAGACATGTATCACCTGTAACAAAGGCGCTGCTAAAAAAAAAAAACAGACGGCATTCCGCTCTCACGCCAGCTGACCTGCAGCCTGTCTGACTCTGCAGCGCCACAGAGCTGTCAGAGGAGCTGCTGCTGCTGGTCCTCTCTCTTCAGCCTGCTGTTTGGCTGCACTATGTATGAGTTTAAAAAAGTGAAGATCTAACGTCACCTGAGCACTGATCAGCTGATCCAGAGCGCAGTGGATGTGGCTGCTCAGCTGGAGTGCGCGTGTGTTTAACGGCAAAAAGAAAACAAAACAGCGATCGTCCTCTCTCCTCAATAGACGGTCGGTTGCTGATGGGCACAAGCCTCGTCACAGACATTCAATAGAGCATTTAAATCAGGTCAGTTAACGCTTGTAGGCGGTTAACGAGCGTCTTTTAGCGCCATGGCGATGGCGTGCTGCAGCGCTGTGTACGGCGCTGTGAGGGCGCGTATTGAGACGGAGGAAACTGAATAAAAAATCGATTTTTGAAGATTATGAATCGATTCAGAATCTTAGAGAATAAGAATCTCGATTCTTACATGAATCGATTTTTTCCCCCACCCCTAATCATCATCATCATTTATTTATAACGAGCTGCTGTTAGGACGATGGAGCAGAGGAAGCTGCAGGTAACGAGCTGCATCACTGGTCTGGTGTTAGGACGATGGACCAGTGGTGTAGTCTAATGTTTTGTAGTTAGTGGGTAAACTGCTTTCTAGGTGGTAAACTGTTCATACTTGTATCACATAGACGCTGCTTCTCTAACTGTTTTATATCAAGGACCCAAAACTGACACAAACTAGACCACGGACCCCCATTGGACAACACACCAGAAATACACAAACAATCAATGTACCTTTAAATTAGGCCTAGCTACATTTTTGAAAGATTATAGAGACATTTCTGGGGGAAAAAAGTGGTACAATTTCTCCAAAAAAACGTTGAAACATTTCTAGAAAAAAGTGGTACAAATTCTCACAAAAAATACACTTTTTTATTTTTTTAGAAAAAAATGGTTTTTTTTGTTTGTTTGGGTTTTTTTTTAGAAAAATCTGGTTAAATTTCTCAGAAAAAGTGGTGTGGTAAAATTTCAAAAAAAAAAAAAAGTTTTAACATTTTTTAGAAGAAACTGGTAAAATTTGTCAAAGAAATTCTAGGAAAAGTGGTAAAATTAAAAAAAAAAAGTGGTAAAAGTAAAAAATAGTATATAGTAAACAGTAAAAAAAAAATGTTTAAAAATTGAGAAGAAACTGGTAAAATTACTCAAGAATTTTAGAATAAGTGGTAACATTTTTCAAAGTATTATAGAAAAATGTGGTAAAATTTCTCAAAAAAAGGGGGGGGGCAAACAATACAAAAAGTGGTAAAAAATTTCTTTAAAAAAAAAAAGTAGAACAGAAAAATTGAGAAGAAACTAGTAAAATTTCTCAAAAAAAATTCTAGTAAAAAGTGGTAAAATGTCAATAAAAAGTAGTGGACCCTTGAACCCTGTCAACCCTCCCACTTTGAGAACCATTGACATTTACTTTAGTTAGATAGTTTAGTTGTACTGGCTATACTGAAGTATTTATGTATTTCCTCCCCTCTCAGGAAGCGTTCACCAAGGCAGCGGGGAAGAAGAGTAAGACGTCGGTGGAGTTGGACCTGGGAGACATGTTGGCTGCTCTGGAGAAACACCAGCAGGCAGTGAAGGCCAGACAGCTGACCAACACCAAGCCGCTGTCCTTCACCGGTACACACACTCTACACACACACACACACACACACACACACACACACACACACTATACACACACACACACACACACACACACACACACACACACACACTGTACTTCTCCTCCACATCAGGATTTAACCTCATTGATCTTTCTTTTAAAATCTTTAAAAAAAAATAGTAAAAAGTAGAATACTTTATCGACATGAGGATTAGAATTTGCTTCCGTCGCTTCAGGCACTGACAAAAAACATTCACTCACATTCATTTCATTTCATTTTTTGATTTATTCCATTCATGATATACATTCTACACATGTTTGCACACATTTACATAATGTAGCTACACATTGTCACCATGAATGAAAAGGAGCAGGATGAAGAAAACTTATAGTACCTACCCCTCTCTGTTGTTATAATTACATTGATCCCGGATGAGCCCCCAATTGTTACGCCCCAGAACTTTGTTGGCCCGGAGGGGCATAACAATGGACCCAACCAATGACCCCCTGCCACACAGAAAACGTACCCACACCCAGGTTTCACCACCAAAAATAAGGAAGTGGCAAGAGTCTCTCTCTGCCCGACGACTTTTTTTTTTTTTTTAATTTAACCTTTATTTAACCAGGCGAAATCAATTAAGAACATGTTCTTATTTACAATGATGGCCTGACAAGAGGCATAAGACTACCTTACAGGGAACTCTCAAGCAAACACAGACAGGCAATTAAATCACAAACCATCTTGAAAAGAAGACTACTACAGCTACAAACCTTTACTTCACCTCATGGTTGTTCAGATCCCGGACGAGCCCCCAATTGTTACGCCCCAGAACTTTGTTGGCCCTGAGGGGCATAACAACGGACCCAAGACAATGACCCAAACCAAACACAAAGACGCTAACTTAACTAAAAGAGATTTAATACACAAACATAAAGATACAAACAAGTAGACAAACTAAAACAAAAAGCCATGATGGGAAGCAGGCAAGCCCAGCACTGCCCCCGCTCTCTGGTGCCAGCTGCAGGGTTCTTAACCCAGTGGACCAGGTGAGCCTCGTTTCTCTGATGGGACCTGGGTGGAGCTGTGGGGGAACAAGGAGAAGGGAGGGAGAGACACACACACACAAGGCCGAACCCCTATCAGCCGTAACAGCTTACTTCAACACCAATATTATTCTCTGTTTCAAAATATTAAAGATGATGAAACATAATAGTGACAAGAAAACAAACAAAACACCACTCGTCTATCTATCTTTTCTATTTCCCCTTCTTTTTCTCTTTCTCCTTCTTCTTTTTTGTAGATGCTTATCTTTTCTTTTTTGAACGTTTCCTTAAACTGAGAAATACTTGTACAACTTTTCAGTTCCTTGCTTTGTGAATGCCATAGTTTTACACCTGCAACAGAAATACACATTTGTTTTAAGCTTAGCCTTGCAAATTAATGTTTAAAATCAAGCTTCAGTCTGTTTTATCCTCTTCCTCCAGTTTGAACAAGTTCTGTAAATGTTCTGGTAATGATCAAGGTCTGAAATTATATTATATCGGCCACTTTCAGCAAACCTGCGGAAATTAAAAAAAATCTATTAGAGGGTTCTCTGTTACCTGCCTTGTGAATAACTCTTATTGCTCTTTTCCGTAGCAGAAACATCACGATAGATGAACATGAAACCTGGTCAAACCCAGTCCGGTGAGAGAGTAAAACCTTGTTGTTCTCTTCTCCAGTGGGAACGACGACTCCGTTCCACAGCTCCGGCTGCAGCAAAGCTCCGTGCGGCCTGAAGCCTCAGCAGCAGCAGCAGCAGCAGCAGCAACAACAGCAGCAGCAGCAGATGATGTACTCGGCTCCACACAACGCTCTGGACTCCACCGCTCCCCGCGTCAAGAGAGGGAAGGAGAGGGAGATCCCCAAAGTGAAGCGGCCGACTGCTCTGAAGAAGGTTCAGCATCTTTTCATTATAATTATTATTATTCTAACCTTTATCTAACTAGGTTTGTAAAGTTTCAACACATAGGCTGTGTCCGAATGTTTAGTGATTATTAATGTTCACTATATAGTGACTGAATCTATCCCACAATTCACAGAGCGACCGGTGTAGCTACCAAATAAATGCAGTAGTGACCGGTGTAGCTACCAAATAAATGAAGTAGTGACCGGTGTAGCTACCAAATAAATGAAGTAGTGACCGGTGTAGCTACCAAATAAATGAAGTAGTGACCGGTGTAGCTACCAAATAAATGAAGTAGTGACCGGTGTAGCTACCAAATAAATGAAGTAGTGACCGGTGTAGCTACCAAATAAATGCAGTAGTGACCGGTGTAGCTACCAAATAAATGCAGTAGTGACCGGTGTAGCTACCAAATAAATGCAGTAGTGACCGGTGTAGCTACCAAATAAATGAAGTAGCGACCGGTGTAGCTACCAAATAAATGAAGTAGCGACCGGTGTAGCTACCAAATAAATGCAGTAGCGACCGGTGTAGCTACCAAATAAATGAAGTAGCGACCGGTGTAGCTACCAAATAAATGAAGTAGCGACCGGTGTAGCTACCAAATAAATGAAGTAGTGACCGGTGTAGCTACCAAATAAATGCAGTAGCGACCGGTGTAGCTACCAAATAAATGAAGTAGCGACCGGTGTAGCTACCAAATAAATGAAGTAGTGACCGGTGTAGCTACCAAATAAATGAAGTAGCGACCGGTGTAGCTACCAAATAAATGCAGTAGCGACCGGTGTAGCTACCAAATAAATGAAGTAGCGACCGGTGTAGCTACCAAATAAATGAAGTAGCGACCGGTGTAGCTACCAAATAAATGCAGTAGCGACCGGTGTAGCTACCAAATAAATGAAGTAGCGACCGGTGTAGCTACCAAATAAATGCAGTAGTGACCGGTGTAGCTACCAAATAAATGAAGTAGCGACCGGTGTAGCTACCAAATAAATGCAGTAGTGACCGGTGTAGCTACCAAATAAATGAAGTAGTGACCGGTGTAGCTACCAAATAAATGAAGTAGTGACCGGTGTAGCTACCAAATAAATGAAGTAGTGACCGGTGTAGCTACCAAATAAATGAAGTAGTGACCGGTGTAGCTACCAAATAAATGAAGTAGTGACCGGTGTAGCTACCAAATAAATGCAGTAGTGACCGGTGTAGCTACCAAATAAATGCAGTAGTGACCGGTGTAGCTACCAAATAAATGCAGTAGTGACCGGTGTAGCTACCAAATAAATGCAGTAGCGACCGGTGTAGCTACCAAATAAATGCAGTAGTGACCGGTGTAGCTACCAAATAAATGAAGTAGTGACCGGTGTAGCTACCAAATAAATGAAGTAGTGACCGGTGTAGCTACCAAATAAATGCAGTAGTGCAGCAGCCTCAATAAATGTGTCCAGCTGCCAGAGTTGTCCGGTCGCAGCTTCCACAGACTCCCACAACAACAACAATAGTGGGGCAGATAACTGCAACATTACAAAAGAATCGTTCACTTCTGGAAACAAGCACCAAAATTGGCACACATACTCCTTAGGGATTGCTCTTTTGATAAAACCCGTTAGCCACCTAAAAATTAAAGATGGCGGCCATTTTTCAAGATGGCCGCCATTGAATATACAGTAAAATTGCGTTTCGGAATACAATCGCAAAGACTTGTCCTATTTTAATGATCTTGGTATCAAATAATACATTTTTCACTATGCAGAATCCAAATTTGGACCCATGGACTTACTCACTGGCTTCCTTGTACCATATATCAGTCCTGGAATCCTAATATTATGCTAAATTAGAGGTTAATTATGTCTGACTCGGCTAAAATGCACGGTAGTGTATATCGTAGTAGTGTTAGAGGTTTAGTATGTGGAGCATATTCCTGTACTAGGCTTCCAAGCTGGATATGACACAATTAGGTGTGTATGTGTGTGTAGGCCCCCACATACTAGACTCCGCGGACTCAATGCAGACCCAAAGCGGATACAGTAATATTGCATTTCGGAATACAATTGCAAAGACTTGTCCTATTTGAATGATCTTGGTGTCAAATAATACATTATTCACTATGTAGAATCTGAATTTGGACCCATGGACTTACTCACTGGCTTACTTGTACCATTTATCAATGCTGTCTAATAAGCTTAGCATCTAGTGTAGATTACATGTAGTCATCACCAGCTCCATGTCAAATCATAGTGTCCCTGGTAGATCTCCACAAAATCACAACAACCTGATCAGCATTAGGCCTTCAGCTGCTTATCCTGGCCCATCTGTGTTAAACCCTTGTACATTTCTCCATACTTCTACAAGTGCTGTGACTCAAATGTCACTCATTAATGTCAGATCACTCTCAATCAAAAGTCTCATTCTAAATTACTTTATTTCTACTCACAACCTGGACTCCTTATGTCTTACTGAAACATGGCAAAGACCTGGTGATATCAGCTCCTTTTCTGCATTGTGTCCTCCAAATTTTACATTTCTTAACTCACCACACACCCCTGGCCAGGGAGGAGGACTTGCTATGGTTTTTAAGTAAAATTTTAACTGTAAACTTTTCTCAACTAATGATTACACAAGCTTTGAATATGGTGTGTAAGATTGAAAGATCAATTTCAGTACTCTGTGTACTCATATATAGCCCCCCTAAATTTAACAAATCATTCATTGAAGAATTTTCCCACTTTGTATCATCAGTGCTCATTAATTCTGACAATGTAATAATTCTAGGTGACTTCAACATCCATGTCTGCTGTCCTTCTAATGCACTTACCTGTGATTTTCTGCATGTAATTGAGTCTTTCAATCTTACCCAGTCTGTCACAGAACCTACTCATGTGCATGGTCATAGTCTTGACTTGATTTTAACATCTGGTCTCCCTGACCTGATTGTTCAAGTCAATAGTTATGTTCTGTCTGATCATTGGCCAATAATGTTCTCCACCTCATTTCTATGTGAGGCTCCAAAACCTAGTCAACCATGTTGCTACTCCAGGTCTATTACTCTCACTGCCAGCCAGGTGAGGGTTAGTAATGATTAACATCTCTAGACTCTGGTGATCATTGCATCTTGATTCTATTAAATCTTTCAGCAGCTTTCAATACTGTAGACCACCCCATCCTCTAAGACCACCTAGAACATCTTGTTGGTATCCAGGGAATGGCCCTTCAGTGGTTTTCCTAATATCTCCAAGGTCGATCAGCCTCTGTCCAAATGCACAATATGTACTCTTCCTCTGCATCCATCCCTTGGGGGGTTCCACAAGGCTCCATCTTAGGACCTATTTTATTCTTTTTATACATGCTTCCTCTGGGCTCTATAAGAAAATACAATATCTCTTACCACTGTTATGCCAATGATTCACAGTTACATCTCCCGTTGAAAATATCTGACTTGGGTAGTATCAGTGCACTACTAGTATGCATAAAGGACATCAAATCTTGGATAGCTCAAAGTTTCCTTCAGCTCAATCAAAATAAAACTGAGCCCCTAGTTTTTGGCCCCACAGAGACTTCCTCCTCCATCATCAGTGCTCTTGGTCCTCTGTCTTCACATTTAAAACCACATGCAAAAAACCTTGGTGTCATCTTTGACTCTGGATTTAAATTCGACAAACACATAAATTCAGTAGTCAGCACAAGCTTCTTCCGTCTAAGATCCATTGCAAAAGTCAAATCATTCCTGTCAGCCAAAGATTTGGAATGGTTCACGCCTTCATTTCCTCCTGACTAGACTACTGTAATTCTCTCTACTCCGGAATCACCCAATCAGCCCTATCCCGTTTACAGTTAATCCAAAATGCAGCAGCAAGACTCATCACTGGTACCAGAAAGATCGACCATATCTCACCTATATTGACCACACTTCACTGGTTACCTGTTAAATATAGGATTCATTTTAAGATACTTTTATTTGTTTTTAAAGCACTACATGGATTAGCACCTGATTACATCACAGAACTCCTCATCCCCTACTCTACCTCTCGTCTGCTCAGATCCACTGACAAGTCATTACTGTTCATCCCACCTACAAAACTAAAAACAAGAGGTGACAGAGTCTTTTCAGTTATTGGTCCCAAACTATGGAATAGTCTCCCACAAACAATCAGATCTTCACCCTCCACAGACATCTAAAACTCAGTTAAAAACGTATCTCCTCTCTCTGGCTTTTAATTCAGTCTCATTGGAACCTCCCATACCATCATACCATCATTCCCCCTCACTTGTTGTTTTTAATGTTTCTTTGTGTCTGTCCCGTCTTTGTTTGAATTAATCTTGTATGTAAAGCACTTTGGTCAACACCCTTTTTAAATGTGCTCTAGAAATAAAATTGACTTGACTTGACTTGACTTGACTAATAGCGACGGGGGATCACTCTTTGTCTAGTCTGTAGGCTACTCTTCGACCTGTTCGGCTTGGGGTAACCCTGCCAGGAGTACAAGACTCCCCCCAACATTTTTTAACATGAAAATTCAGATTCTACATAGTGAAAAATATATTATTTGACACCAAGATCATTCAAATAGGACAAGTCTTTGCAATTGTATTCCGAAATGCAATATTACTGTATCCGCTTTGGGTCTGCATTGAGTCCGCGGAGTCTAGTATGTGGGGGCCTACACACACATACACACCTAATTGTGTCATATCCAGCTTGGAAGCCTAGTACAGGAATATGCTACACATACTAAACCTCTAACACTACTACGATATACACTACCGTGCAATTTAGCCGAGTCAGACATAATTAACCTCTAATTTAGCATAATATTAGGATTTCAGGACTGATATATGGTACAAGGAAGCCAGTGAGTAAGTCCATGGGTCCAAATTTGGATTCTGCATAGTGAAAAATGTATTATTTGATACCAAGATCATTAAAATAGGACAAGTCTTTGCGATTGTATTCCGAAATGCAATTTTACTGTATATTCATTGGCGGCCATCTTGAAAAATGGCCGCCATCTTTAATTTTTAGGTGGCTAACGGGTTTTATCAAAAGAGCAATCCCTAAGGAGTATGTGTGCCAATTTTGGTGCTTGTTTCCAGAAGTGAACGATTATTACAGTTATCTGCCCCACTACAAGAGTTATAAACTGACCACAGACTCTGGATATCGATGCTAATTTCTGTTAGCCCGTCTATGGTGTTTTACATTATACGATAGCATTAAGCTAGCGGACTTAGTTGTGACACTGGCTGTGTGTGTTTTGAACGTTGTTTCAAACTATGTGGGTTTGATTGAACATCTTTGATGCTTAAATATATTTATATTACCGCATAATATATTGCTTTACTCCTCTTTTTATGTTGGTACCTATACACCCGTAGGTCTACACCGGCCGTTACCATGGTTGTATCCATGGTACCTACACCGGCCGTTACAATTGTGGTCGGAACGTTTTAATTACGCGACGTAATACGTCATTAACTGTGCAGCGGAGTAGTGTCCGAAAGTGTTTTTTATTTGACCAGTGAGTCACTATATAGTCACTATATAGTGAGTAGGGAGGAGGGAATGAGGGAGTGAGGGAGTGATTTCGGACACAACCGTAGTCACATTAATCATAGACAAAAAAGAAACAAACAAATAGAATACAATAACAATTGAATTTTCAAAATTAGTTGTTTGTTAGTTAGTTAGAATTTACAAGATTAGTCAAACATTTGCACTCAAATAAAACATTTGCAGAGCTCCTGAAGCCTGGATGTGATGGAGTTTATCATGGACTTGAACACATTCAGAGAAACCAACCAGACTTTGGAGTTTGAGCTCTGACTGCAAACTGTTCCATGTACTCGGAGCAGAGAATCTAAAAGCTTTCCTCCCCATTTCTGTTCTCACCTAGGAACAGTAAAATGACAGAAGTCCTGAGACTGAGACTGTAGAGACTCTGTTAGTCAAGATTAGAAGAGATGATAAATAAGATGGAGTCATCTGAACAACAGCCGTGTAAAAGTATAAAGATGGCCAGTTTACTTTACTGTCTAAGGATCTTAATGTCCAGATGAGGTGAATCTGGGAGAGAGAGGGACTGGATCTAATCCTGAATCCTGAATGCTGTGGTTTTGTGCAGATCATCCTGAAGGAGCGCGAGGGGAAGAAGGGGAAGGCCAGCGTGGAGCAGGAGTCCTCGGGCCAGGAGGAGCACGGAGACGAGTGTCTCCACTTCACCGACGATCTGACGCGAGAGCCCGCCTCACAAGAAGGTGACGATGAAAAACGATGAAAAACGCTGAAAAACGTCTCATGTTGCAGGATTCACAAGTCAAACGTTTTCCTGCAAAGTTATCTATCACATGGAGACATCAGCTACCAGAGCTCAGAAAACTTTGAGTTGAGGAGAGTTTCCAGTTTCCAGTATCAGACGGCGAGCTGGAGGGTTTTCTCTGTGCTTTAAAAACAAAAACAACACGTTTGTGTCACTCTATGATACATTTGTCACAGTTTCTAAGCATGGACGAGATTATGTATATACAGTATGTATATAAGTTAGAGCCACAGACTGCACATCTTAAAATCAGACTTCTGGAGCTGAGAGAGGAATAAACGGTCACCCTTTAATTTACAGGCCGTTAATTACGTCATAATGTCAAGAAATAACAAGTAATTGTGTCATAATGTCTAGAAATAACGGTGAGTGTTTGTGTCCATGAGTGTAACTGTGTTCTCCTCCTCCTCCTCTGTAGAGAACGGGCTCAGCGTCCCTAGCGACGCCTCCTTGTCTCCGGCCAGTCAGAACTCTCCGTACAGCATCACGCCGGTGTCCCAGGGCTCTCCGGCCAGCTCGGGCATCGGCAGCCCCATGGCCTCCAACGCCATCACCAAGATCCACAGCCGCCGCTTCAGAGAGTGAGTCCACCACCGCCACACGCTATTTAAAGGGATACTTCACCCAAAATTGCAGTGCATGTCCATATAACGGTTGCAAATGGATACCAACTGTCTTCGTAACAAAAAGACAAAAAAACAAAAAACATCCAGATACCTCCATGCTGCTCGTCTGTAATGTCCCTCTTGTATTCACTGCAAAAATTCAAAATCTTACCAAGAATATTTGTCTTATTTCTAGTCAAAATAAATCTCATTCTACTTAAAATAAGACTCATCACATTAAAAAGCAGCTTGTTTTTAGACACTTTTTACTTCTTTCAAGCAGATTTTCACTTGAAATAAGTAGAAAAATCTGATAGTGGAGCAAGTTTTTCTTTCTTATTACAAACACAAAAAACTTGCTTTCACTGGCAGATTTTTCTACTTATTTCAAGTGAAAATTATTATTGAAAATTATCTAAAAACAAGTTAATTTTTAGGTGATGAGTCTTATTTTAAGTGGAAATAGATTAGTTTTGACTAGAAATGAGACATTTGGACAAGAAATTAGAGAAATATTCTTGGAAAGATTTTGAGTTTTTGCTTTCTGCTTGTGTTGAAGCCCCGAAATGTGAAATTGTCCCTAAAAAAATTAAATAAGTCTATATTTCAAGCTTGTTTTGTAGCAGAAGCTCCTCTTCCCGGTTCGTCCAAATTTGACGAACTAGGAAGAGAAGCTTCTGCTACAAAACAAGCTTGAAATATAGACTTATTTAATTTTTTTCGGGACAATTTCTCATGTCAGGGCTTCAATACAAGACGGACATTACATACAAGCACTATGGAGGTATCTGGATGTTTTTTGGTGTGTCTTTTTGTTACGAAGACAGTTGGTATCCATTAGCAACCGTCATATGGACATGCACTGCTACGCCGAGACCCCCTGTAACTCAGAGAAGCCACGGAGGACTCTGAAACTTCTCCCAGCCCTTAGTCCACATGAGGGGGAGGAGATCATGATGAGGGAAATTTCAATTTTGGGTGAACTATCCCTTTAAGATCCTTATAGACCTTCTGTGGGAACCTCGGGCACCGAAACCTTTTAGAAACAGTCAGCGAGGCAGATATCCGTCCCACAGAGCGCCGGCTGTCCGTCGGAGCCGCTGCTGCTGGACAATAAAGGATTGTAGCCACGGCGACGAGGACCCCGAGCCCGTTGTCCCGTCTCAGCAGAAACGTACAGACGCAGCTTTGTTTTGTTCCTCCGCGTCCTCGGCTGTGGAGCCATTGTCCCGGCCCGCGCCGCGCCAACACGTTTTACATCTGAACCTCCAGAACCTCTGAGGCCGAGGCCGAGCTCCGCCTCCTCTAGACCTCAGACCACCTGACAGCCAAATACAAACCATTAATACATAAAAACAAAAATACATACAGAAAACATCCAAGACAAACACTTAACATAATAACCTGCTCCTACGTTGAATCACTACACAACAAGGATGCCAGGACCCAATTTACAAATATAGGCTACTAATGGTCAAAATTACGATCAAAATAATAATCTCTTAGTTTCATTTTAAAACTAACCATGTTTCTTTGTTGTATAACATAATTCTGAAGGTCATTCCACTCCTTCATAGCTCTATATAATACTCTACCTTGAGAAATCGCCCTGGGTAAAATAAAATAACCTCCAGCAGCGTCCAGTTGAGTAATTATGTATGTCTGAACTAAAAGATAATTTTCTATACAAAATGTATGGCATTTTAGTTGTTAAAATATTTCTAAGAAAAACCATCAACAAATATGACAATCTGTGCTGAACATCCAGCCAACCAAGACTGGCATCAGGCATTTGACAAATATTCGACCTTATTCCACACATAAGTGCAACACGTGCTGCTTTATTTTGTATAAGTTGCAGTTGACAGGTGTCAAAGCAGCAGCTGCACAACAGCTGGAAAACAGCTGTATAGTCAACGTGAGCCACTGCCACCAGCCATGTTCACGTTACACACATAATCAGAATAAAACAGGAATAAAAACCAATCTGAATAAAACTGCGTCATGTAAACACGATTGGGAAATTTTAATCCGACCGTTCAGGAATAAATGTCTTCCTGATCCAGACGGGAGGTTTAAAATAAATAACAGAAAGAGCCCTGCATAAAAATGAAAATTAAATCCAGCAAAAAATAAAAAAATTTGTCGGATGACGGATACGAAAAACGCATGCGAAAAAAACGGACTCAGTGTGCAAAGACCTTAACTCTGCTTGCTGCATCGTCAGTGTCGCTCTGTCAGCTCGGGTTCTGATGGTGTGTAACCTCTGTGTGTCTCTCTGTGTGTGTGTGTGTGTGTGTGTGTCTCTCTGTGTGTCTCTCTGTGTGTGTGTGTGTGTGTGTGTGTGTGTGTGTGTGTGTGTGTGTGTGTGTGTGTGTGTGTGTGTGTGTGTAGGTACTGCAACCAGGTGCTGAGTAAGGAGATCGATGAGAGCGTGACGCTGCTGCTGCAGGAGCTGGTGCGGTTCCAGGAGCGCGTCTACCAGAAGGATCCCACCAAGGCCAAGTCCAAGCGCCGGCTGGTCATGGGCCTCAGAGAAGTCACCAAGCACATGAAGCTGCACAAGATCAAGTGTGTCATCATCTCCCCCAACTGTGAGAAGATCCAGGCCAAAGGTGAAGGCAGCGTTTTAGAAACTCCACTAACTCCATTACAAAAAAATGATCCAGATCGAAGCTTCCTTTAATTAATTACACTCGCAATACCGTCATATCCGGACTATAGAGGCACCTGAGTTTCAGCCGCACCAGCTACATGTTAAAAGAAAATACATATCTAGGTCGCACTTGAATAAAAGCTGCAGGTTTTCATGTTGTAACATGAGATATTTCCACAGAAAGACAGTAGGAACTGTGACAGTCTGTTCTGGTGACGCTCCTCTCCTCCATGTTAGGTTAGGTTAGTTTATTAGTCTCCACCAGGCAGAAATTTGTCGTGGAGACAGGGAACATGTTGCATACATAAAAAACACTTAGCTACAGTACAAAAAGAACATCAAGTTAAAAGACTGGTGGAGTAAACAGACCACTGGACAATCCTGCACCTGCAGCAAGCTGATGTGAACGTCATTCACATGCATCCACACCGCTACTCTAACTGTAATCATAAATATACATTCATATCAGCATCACATAACTGACATGTGCATTTGTTTACAACGAAGCCGGTGTAAAATCAATAAATTGAGTGGTGGAAAACGTTACATACGATGTTATTGTTATTGTATATTTATTTATTTATTTATCCTTGCCTATATTGATATCAATCTAAATCACTTGCTTTGAGCAGCTACTCTGTCGTATGAAGTATCCAATCATGTCGATAAGTTTTGTGCAATGGTATGGAAATGTTTGTATTGTTTGTTAAGTGAATGTTTGTGTTTCTATTGGGTGGCAAAGCAGTTTCCCCTTGGGGATCAATAAAGTTTTCTAATCTAATATTGAACTTGGTTTAACATGGTGGTGGTGGTGGTGGTGCGTTCATGTGCTGCAGGAGGTTTGGACGAAGCTCTGTACAACGTCATAGCGATGGCGCGGGAGCAGGAGATCCCCTTCGTCTTCGCTCTGGGCAGGAAAGCTCTGGGACGCTGCGTCAACAAGCTGGTTCCCGTCAGCGTGGTCGGCATCTTCAACTTCTCTGGAGCCGAGGTGAGAGGCCGCTCCACGCCCCGAGCTCATTTATCAACCGAGCGTAGAAAAGGTTCTGAATTCTGTCGTAGGAATGAAACTTAGAATGTGTGTAAGTACAAAAAAATCCTTATTTATCAAACATACGGACACCGGTCGGTCGTATGCACACTAATAAGTAATCAGTAATGATAAATCCCACCTGTTCCTAACTACCATGGTTAGGGTCATTTCACCTCCAATTGACCATACACTGCAAAAATTCAAAATCTTACCAAGAATATTTGTCTTATTTCTAGTCAAAATGTCATTTCTAGTCAAAATAAATGTAATTATACTTCAAATAAGACTCATCACATTAAAAAGCAGCTTGTTTTTAGACACTTTTTACTTTTTTCAAGCAAATTTTCCACTTTAAATAAGTAGAAAAATCTGATAGTGGAGCAAGTTTTTCTTATTACAAGCACAAAAAACTTGCTTTCACTGGCAGATTTTTCTACTTATTTCAAGTGAAAATTAGTTTGAAACAAGTGAAAATGATCTAAAAACAAGTTAATTATTAGGTGATGAATCTTATTTAAAGTGGAAAGATTCGTTTTGACTAGAAATGAGTCAAATATTCTTGGAAAAATGTAGAGTTTTTGCAGTGTGATAAATTCCATTTTATTTTTGCATGGGAATGTTCTTACGCACTCATTACGCACACATCTTTGCGTACGCACGGTTGCTAAATGAGACTCCTGGAGCACAGACATGGAGGTCGGTGGTTGTTGTACAGCACCTTGTAACATTTGTTTTGAAAGGTGCTATATAAATAAAGTTTATTATTATAATTATAATTATTGTGGAGGAGCTCATCACCGTGTCCTGTTGTCCCCGTCAGAGCCTCTTCAACCGGCTGGTGTCCCTGACGGAGGAGGCCAGGAAGGCCTACAAGGACATGGTGTCGGCCCTGGAGCAGGAGCAGGCCGAGGAGGCGCTGAAGAACGACAAGAAGGTGCCGCACCACATGGGCCACTACCGCAACCACTCGGCCGCCTCGGCCATCTCCTTCTGCTCCATCTCCTCCGAGCCCATCTCCGAGGTCAACGAGAAGGAGTACGGTAAGAAACACGCACCGCCACCACCGAGCCGCCACCGAGCCGCGGGGTAGAAAGAAAGAAAGAAAGGAGTAAAAAGACAGAGAGAAAGGGGGTAGAAAAACGGACAGAAAGAAAGAAAGAGGGGGATAGATAGATAGAAAGAGGAGAAGAAGTACGGTAAGAAACACACCGCCACCGAGCCGCCGGCAGCGTGAAAGGATCATCAGCTCAGGCTGGAGCTGTTGTGGAAATGTACTTTAACTTATGAGAGAGAAAATCATAAGTCCAGCAAAGAAGGGTTTCACTTAAGTACTTTATTTGATCTTTTCACACTAACGTTTCACACTTTAAACATCTTTAAAGGGATAGTTCAACATTTTGGCATCAAATACACAATCCAACAACTCCACAACGCTCTGGTCGACAAGTTGGGACCTGCACATTCACCACGCTATGAGATAATAACGTATAACTGGAAAGAGATAGCATTTCCTGAAGAAAATGCATGTGAATGCTGAAAGCAGCTGAAGAAGGAAGCAAAAAGACAGAGAAATGGGGTAGAAAGACAGACAGAAAACAAGAAAGAAAGAAAGAGGGGGATAGATAGATAGAAAGAGGTAGATAGATGGAGATAGAGAGGGGTAGAAAGAAAGAAAAAGACAGAGAGAGGGAAAGAAAGAAAGAAAGGAGTAAAAAGACAGAGAGGGGTAGAAAGAAAGAAAGATAGAAAGAGATAGATAGA
>NC_140909.1:715000-752266 GCF_045865225.1 Trachurus japonicus
AAAGACAGAGAGGGGTAGAAAGAAAGAAAGAAAGAAAGAAAGAAAGAAAGGTTTTAACCTCTGTGTTGTTTCCTCAGAGACCAACTGGAGGAGTAAAAAGACAGAGAGGGGTAGAAAGAAAGAAAGAAAGAAAGGTTTTAACCTCTGTGTTGTTTCCTCAGAGACCAACTGGAGGAGTAAAAAGACAGAGAGGGATAGAAAGAAAGAAAGAAAGAAAGGTTTTAACCTCTGTGTTGTTTCCTCAGAGACCAACTGGAGGAGTAAAAAGACAGAGAGGGGTAGAAAGAAAGAAAGAAAGAAAGAAAGGTTTTAACCTCGGTGTTGTTTCCTCAGAGACCAACTGGAGGAGTAAAAAGACAGAGAGGGGTAGAAAGAAAGAAAGGTTTTAACCTCTGTGTTGTTTCCTCAGAGACCAACTGGAGGAGTAAAAAGACAGAGAGGGGTAGAAAAAAAGAAAGAAAGAAAGAAAGAAAGAAAGAAAGGTTTTAACCTCCGTGTTGTTTCCTCAGAGACCAACTGGAGGAGTAAAAAGACAGAGAGGGAAAGAAAGAAAGAAAGAAAGGTTTTAACCTCGGTGTTGTTTCCTCAGAGACCAACTGGAGGAGTAAAAAGACAGAGGGGTAGAAAGAAAGAAAGAAAGAAAGGTTTTAACCTCTGTGTTGTTTCCTCAGAGACCAACTGGAGGAGTAAAAAGACAGAGAGGGGTAGAAAGAAAGAAAGAAAGAAAGGTTTTAACCTCGGTGTTGTTTCCTCAGAGACCAACTGGAGGAGTAAAAAGACAGAGAGGGGTAGAAAGAAAGAAAGAAAGAAAGAAAGAAAGAAAGAAAGGTTTTAACCTCTGTGTTGTTTCCTCAGAGACCAACTGGAGGAGTAAAAAGACAGAGAGGGGTAGAAAGAAAGAAAGAAAGAAAGAAAGGTTTTAACCTCGGTGTTGTTTCCTCAGAGACCAACTGGAGGAGTAAAAAGACAGAGAGGTAGAAAGAAAGAAAGAAAGGAAGAAAGGAGTAAAAAGACAGAGAAAGGGGGTTGAAAGACAGAAAGAAAGAAAGAAAGAAAGAAAGAAAGAAAGAAAGAAAGGTTTTAACCTCCAGAGTTTTAATGGGAGCCTGTGATTGGTCCGTGTTGTTTCCTCAGAGACCAACTGGAGGAGTAAAAAGACAGAGAGAAAGAAAGAAAGAAAGAAAGAAAGGCTTTAACCTCGGTGTTGTTTCCTCAGAGACCAACTGGAGGAGTAAAAAGACAGAGAAAGGGTAAAGAAAGAAAGAAAGAAAGAAAGGTTTTAACCTCTGTGTTGTTTCCTCAGAGACCAACTGGAGGAGTAAAAAGACAGAGAGGGGTAGAAAGAAAGAAAGAAAGGTTTTAACCTCGGTGTTGTTTCCTCAGAGACCAACTGGAGGAGAGGGGTAGAAAGAAAGAAAGAAAGAAAGAAAGAAAGAAAAAGACAGAGAGGGGTAGAAAGAAAGAAAGAAAGAAAGAAAGAAAGAAAGAAAGAAAGAAAGAAAGAAAAAGACAGAGAGGGGTAGAAAGAAAGAAAGAAAGGTTTTAACCTCGGTGTTGTTTCCTCAGAGACCAACTGGAGGAGTAAAAAGACAGAGCGGGGTAGAGAGAAAGAAAGAGAGAAAGAAAGAAGGAAAGAAAGGTTTTAACCTCGGTGTTGTTTCCTCAGAGACCAACTGGAGGAGTAAAAAGACAGAGAGGGGTAGAAAGAAAGAAAGAAAGAAAGAAAGAAAGAAAGAAAGGTTTTAACCTCTGTGTTGTTTCCTCAGAGACCAACTGGAGGAGTAAAAAGACAGAGAGGGGTAGAAAGAAAGAAAGAAAGAAAGAAAGAAAGAAAGAAAGAAAGAAAGGTGTTAACCTCGGTGTTGTTTCCTCAGAGACCAACTGGAGGAGTAAAAAGACAGAGAGGGGTAGAAAGAAAGAAAGAAAGAAAGAAAGAAAGAAAGGTTTTAACCTCGGTGTTGTTTCCTCAGAGACCAACTGGAGGAGTAAAAAGACAGAGAGGGGTAGAAAGAAAGAAAGAAAGAAAGAAAGAAAGGTTTTAACCTCGGTGTTGTTTCCTCAGAGACCAACTGGAGGAGTAAAAAGACAGAGAGGGGTAGAAAGAAAGAAAGAAAGAAAGAAAGGTGTTAACCTCGGTGTTGTTTCCTCAGAGACCAACTGGAGGAGTAAAAAGACAGAGAGGGGTAGAGAGAAAGAAAGAGAGAAAGAAAGAAGGAAAGAAAGGTTTTAACCTCGGTGTTGTTTCCTCAGAGACCAACTGGAGGAGTAAAAAGACAGAGAGGGGTAGAAAGAAAGAAAGAAAGAAAGAAAGGTGTTAACCTCGGTGTTGTTTCCTCAGAGACCAACTGGAGGAGTAAAAAGACAGAGAGGGGTAGAAAGAAAGAAAGAAAGAAAGAAAGAAAGAAAGAAAGAAAGAAAGAAAGAAAGAAAGGTTTTAACCTCGGTGTTGTTTCCTCAGAGACCAACTGGAGGAGTAAAAAGACAGAGAGGGGTAGAAAGAAAGAAAGAAAGAAAGAAAGAAAGAAAGGTTTTAACCTCTGTGTTGTTTCCTCAGAGACCAACTGGAGGAGTAAAAAGACAGAGAGGGGTAGAAAGAAAGAAAGAAAGAAAGAAAGGTGTTAACCTCGGTGTTGTTTCCTCAGAGACCAACTGGAGGAGTAAAAAGACAGAGAGGGGTAGAAAGAAAGAAAGAAAGAAAGAAAGGTGTTAACCTCGGTGTTGTTTCCTCAGAGACCAACTGGAGGAGTAAAAAGACAGAGAGGGGTAGAAAGAAAGAAAGAAAGAAAGAAAGGTGTTAACCTCGGTGTTGTTTCCTCAGAGACCAACTGGAGGAGTAAAAAGACAGAGAGGGGTAGACAGAAAGAAAGAAAGAAAGAAAGGTGTTAACCTCGGTGTTGTTTCCTCAGAGACCAACTGGAGGAGTAAAAAGACAGAGAGGGGTAGAAAGAAAGAAAGAAAGAAAGGTGTTAACCTCGGTGTTGTTTCCTCAGAGACCAACTGGAGGAGTAAAAAGACAGAGGGGTAGAAAGAAAGAAAGAAAGAAAGAAAGGTGTTAACCTCGGTGTTGTTTCCTCAGAGACCAACTGGAGGAGTAAAAAGACAGAGAGGGGTAGAAAGAAAGAAAGAAAGAAAGAAAGAAAGGTGTTAGCCTCGGTGTTGTTTCCTCAGAGACCAACTGGAGGAGTAAAAAGACAGAGAGGGGTAGAAAGAAAGAAAGAAAGAAAGAAAGGTGTTAACCTCGGTGTTGTTTCCTCAGAGACCAACTGGAGGAGTAAAAAGACAGAGAGGGGTAGAAAGAAAGAAAGAAAGAAAGAAAGAAAGGTGTTAACCTCGGTGTTGTTTCCTCAGAGACCAACTGGAGGAGTAAAAAGACAGAGAGGGGTAGAGAGAAAGAAAGAGAGAAAGAAAGAAGGAAAGAAAGGTTTTAACCTCGGTGTTGTTTCCTCAGAGACCAACTGGAGGAGTAAAAAGACAGAGAGGGGTAGAAAGAAAGAAAGAAAGAAAGAAAGAAAGAAAGAAAGAAAGAAAGAAAGGTTTTAACCTCGGTGTTGTTTCCTCAGAGACCAACTGGAGGAGTAAAAAGACAGAGAGGGGTAGAAAGAAAGAAAGAAAGAAAGAAAGAAAGAAAGAAAGAAAGAAAGGTGTTAACCTCGGTGTTGTTTCCTCAGAGACCAACTGGAGGAGTAAAAAGACAGAGAGGGGTAGAAAGAAAGAAAGAAAGAAAGAAAGAAAGGTGTTAACCTCGGTGTTGTTTCCTCAGAGACCAACTGGAGGAGTAAAAAGACAGAGAGGGGTAGAAAGAAAGAAAGAAAGAAAGAAAGGTGTTAACCTCGGTGTTGTTTCCTCAGAGACCAACTGGAGGAGTAAAAAGACAGAGAGGGGTAGAAAGAAAGAAAGAAAGAAAGAAAGGTGTTAACCTCGGTGTTGTTTCCTCAGAGACCAACTGGAGGAGTAAAAAGACAGAGGGGTAGAAAGAAAGAAAGAAAGAAAGGTTTTAACCTCGGTGTTGTTTCCTCAGAGACCAACTGGAGGAGTAAAAAGACAGAGGGGTAGAAAGAAAGAAAGAAAGAAAGAAAGGTGTTAACCTCGGTGTTGTTTCCTCAGAGACCAACTGGAGGAGTAAAAAGACAGAGAGGGGTAGAAAGAAAGAAAGAAAGAAAGAAAGAAAGGTGTTAGCCTCGGTGTTGTTTCCTCAGAGACCAACTGGAGGAGTAAAAAGACAGAGAGGGGTAGAAAGAAAGAAAGAAAGAAAGAAAGGTGTTAACCTCGGTGTTGTTTCCTCAGAGACCAACTGGAGGAGTAAAAAGACAGAGAGGGGTAGAAAGAAAGAAAGAAAGAAAGAAAGAAAGGTGTTAACCTCGGTGTTGTTTCCTCAGAGACCAACTGGAGGAGTAAAAAGACAGAGAGGGGTAGAGAGAAAGAAAGAGAGAAAGAAAGAAGGAAAGAAAGGTTTTAACCTCGGTGTTGTTTCCTCAGAGACCAACTGGAGGAGTAAAAAGACAGAGAGGGGTAGAAAGAAAGAAAGAAAGAAAGAAAGAAAGAAAGAAAGAAAGAAAGAAAGAAAGAAAGAAAGGTTTTAACCTCGGTGTTGTTTCCTCAGAGACCAACTGGAGGAGTAAAAAGACAGAGAGGGGTAGAAAGAAAGAAAGAAAGAAAGAAAGAAAGAAAGAAAGAAAGAAAGAAAGAAAGGTGTTAACCTCGGTGTTGTTTCCTCAGAGACCAACTGGAGGAGCATGGTGGAGAGTTCGGATGCAGCCGAGGCAGCCGAGGCCGAGCCCAGTCGCCCTGCAGCTGCTGCAGCTGCTCCGGCCTCGGCCCCGATGGCGCCGGTTCAGAGAGACGCTGAGGCTCCGGGGGCTACCGCTGCTTCTACTGCCGCCGCTGTTGCCACGGCTACCGGCCCCCCGCCCCGGACCGCTCCTCTTCCTCCTCTTCTTCCTCCTCCTCCTCCGGGCGACGAGGGGCGAGGGGCGGACGACCGTCTGGACCGTCTGGAGCTGTTGTCGCAGCAGAGCACCGAGACGGGCTCGCTGGACGGGAGCTGCCGCGGACCGCTCAACTCCTCCATCACCTCCACCACCTCCACGCTGGTGCCCGGCATGCTGGAGGAGGAGGAGCAGGAGGAGGAGGAGGAGGAGGAGGAGGAGCAGGAGGAGTACAGCAGCAACCACCAGGACGCTCCCCATCCCATCTCCCTCGAGGTGCCCACGCTCAGCAGCCGCATCGAGTCCTGGGTCTCCAAGACTCTGGAAAACCTGCAGCTGGGGAAGAGCCAGGAGAGCACGGAGGAGGAGGAGGAGGAGGAGGAGGAGGAAGAGGAGGAGGAAGATGAAGAGGAAGAAGAGGAGGAGGAGGAGGAGGAGAGAAGGCAGAGTGAGGAGGAGCAGCAGCAGCAGCAGGAGGAGCTGGACTCGGTGAAGGGCTGACGTCGTTTCCTCTTCCTCCGTCTCTTCACTGCAGCTTCTCTCTCTCTCTCTGTCGTAATCTCAGGAATCAACCAACTGACCAACAACACTCCAACACAACACCACATTAAAGGGATAGTTCAACATTTTTGGCAAATTAACCCCATTGCCCATAATCCCTATAGTCATACTAGTAGTAGGTTCATTACCGTCACTGCAAAAACTCAAAATCTTACCAAGAATATTTGTCTTATTTCTAGTCAAAACAAATCTCATTCTACTTAAAATGAGACTCATCACATTAAAAGCAGCTTGTTTTTAGACACTTTTTCCTTTTTTTCAAGCAGGTTTTCACTTGAAATAAGTAGAAAAATCTGACAGTGGATCAAGTTTTTCTTTCTTACTACAAACACAAAAAACTTGCTTTCACTGGCAGATTTTTCTACTTATTTCAAGTGAAAATTAGTTTGAAACAAGTGAAAATGATCTAAAAACAAGTTCATTTTTAGGTGATGAGTCTCATTTTAAGTGGAAAGAGATTAGTTTTGACTAGAAATGAGACATTTTGACAAGAAATAAGACAAATATTCTTGGAAAGATGTAGAGTTTTTGCAGTGTTTGATTGTCGGTGCAAGCTATTTTTAGAGCGGCGGAGCAGAGCCGTGAGCTGCTCAGAGCTACGCTACGGAGGCTCATTATGGGATTTCTTGGTTTCCCTCATCAAACTCATCAAATACACAATCCAACAACTCCACAACGCTCTGGTGGACAAGTTGTGAGCTGCACATTCACCACGCTATGAGATAATAACACAACGTTACCACACAGAGTTGTTGTAGAGGGAAATTCATGCAAAACCACTGATGCACGTTGCCTTCAGGGACAGTTTTTCATCCAGCAGTCTCTGTATTTCCCTTTAAAAATAGCTTGTACAGACAATTAAAGGTAACGAACCTACTGCTGCTATGACTATAGGGATTATAGGCAATGGGCCAGTTTTACAAAATGTTGAACTATCCCTTTAACATGCCACAGAGAAACGGACGGAGTCTCAGACCAACAACAACAACGTCTCCTCCCTTCAGCCGTAAACCTGCTACACTTGAATTAAAGAGGGAATTCTCTGATTTTCCCCCCGGACCCTGAACGCCTCACAGAGGACGAGTCCCGGTCCAGGTTTACAGCTGTGTGTGTGTGTGTGTGTGTGTGTCTGAGTGTGAGTGTGTATTTACAGGCACATTGTGTAGGTTCATTTATTTTGCCGTGTTCTTTAGCTTTACTTTTTGTAAATAATATTAATAATGATGATAATAATGATGATGATGATGATGATGATGATGATGATGTGTTTCCTCCTCGCGGCTCCAGAGGAAACGAGACGTGTTCAGTTTCCTCTGAATGTTTCAGTGTCGGATGTCGACTCCTCTATGGCAACAAGCGGATTTAACCTTTAACAGCCAGACTGGATGTGTTGTAGATCTCTGTAACTCAGTTTTACCTCTTGTCAAAAAGAATATTTCAGATATCTGCAACTACAATCTTCCTATCCACACTTGTCAATTCCAGTTTGAGATATCTACAATTTGATTCTGACTCGTCATAATTCCAGTTCTAGATATCTTTAATTCACCTCAATTAAAGATATCTACACGTCCCTGTTCAGATATCTGTAATTAAGTTTTGACTAGGAGAAATGACTGGAATTATGACTAGTCAGAATGAAGTTGTAGATATCTCAAATTGGAATTAGTACTAGTGGTAATTCAGTTCCAGATATCTGTAATTCACATAGTGGATATCTGCAACTGAACTGTAGATATCTGTAATGACAAACCCCATACACATGAATGGTTACAGTGAAGGAAGAACGTAGTTGTGGATCTGAAATGTTCTTTTTGACTAGAGGAAAAACTGAATTACAGATATCTGGAATGAAAAATCCAACTATTCAAAATGTAGTTAGGACCAGTCAGAAAGACGTTGTTGATATCTACAATGTTCATTCCAGAGAGTCAAACTTAGCTTTTAAATGTTAAATCCTCTTGTCATACTCCTCTTCCTCCTCCCTCCTCCTCTTCCTCCCTCTCCCTCAGTGACTTGACTCAGCAGGAGCTCTGTGTGTGTGTGTGTGTGTGTGTGTGTTTCTGTGTGTGTGTGTGTGTGTGTGTGTGTGTGTGTGTGTAAATAACCCGCTCTCTGTGGTTCTACTACACTTTGTTAACGCCGTGTCATTGATTCAGTGTGTTGAGAACAAAGTGCAGTTCTATTCTCTGCCTGAGGGGGGCGCTGTAGCTGCAGCGCCGTCTCCATTTAGTGAACGTTGACACATTAAAGGAATAGTTCAGCAAAAAAAAATAAAAAATGAAATTCAGTCATTGTTGCCTCCCCCTCATGCTGATGATGAATACTCTGGAGTAGTTTTTTATTCCTCAAAGTGCATCTCCAGTCCAACCAAAACTTTATATATGAGAGTAATAATAGGGACCGACACAAAAACGTCCATAAAACTACACAACAACCCTTTAATATTCCTCCACACTGCTCGTCCACTGCAATCCAAGTGTCCAAGTGAAGGGAGATCCACAATTTTCCGAACATCATCTTTCCGGTTTTGGTGGAATTGTATGTTATGTTTCCATGGTTTTCAGTAGTTGTCATAGTTGCGGTAAACGCATGGATCTATTATTAACGCTGGCTTTTAACACGGATGTCAGTTTGTGTGACATCCATTGTTTAACTCATTGAGTGCCGCGCTCCTTTCCAAAGTTTTAGTCAAGTGTACCGGCAAATTAGACCATATTTGACTTTTTATTTTAGAGCCATAGTGTATTCTATATTATTGCCACCAACACATACTGTGGCTCATTTGAAAGGTTTAACTTTATCCTTCAAATGGCCACAAACCGTTTGTTTCTACGTGCCTCCGTTCCTGAGAAAAGTCAAGCTAAACATGGCTGGGTTTCACCAAAATCCCTCCTTTTTTTCTAGAAAAGGAGATAGAGCGTCTTTTATGAAAGGTGCTCTGTTTGTGTCTGTCGCTCTTCTGACACTCGCATTTCTGGATCAAAGGGCTCGTATAAGATAAATATACACAACAATTGTTGTTCTATTCACAAAACCACCATCGGGGGCGGGGGGGGCGCCACTAAACAGCAATAACACAGACGCACCGTGCCGTGTCACAGCCTCTCGCCGCGGAACGTGAGGCTCTGCCGGCCACAGCGGCTCGCGAACACCGGTCCCGCCGGTGGTCGCGGTCCGTCTGTGGTACGGGTCGGTGGTGCCGGTCTGCTTTGGTCCAGAGACCATCAGATTTTACCGCGGGAGGACTTTGGGGAGGACACGGTGTTGCTCCAGATGAAGACCGGGCGGGACAGTGGGCTGAGAGCTTCCTGGTTCAGCTCCCAGCTGCTGCAGCCTCGCGGGTGAGAGCGGAGCAGCAGCGGAGCAGCTGCTGCATCCACATGCAGACCTCCGTTTGCAGAAGCTGAGTTATGATAAAAACTTCCAGATCATGAGCTGTCATGTGACTTTGATCGTCATCTATTTCAGTTCTCCTCGTCGTAGAGTCCCCAAATTTACATATAATGTGTATTAAAGTGTCTATTTTCATAATTTTAAAAAAAAGCAAAAAACGAAAAATTTCGTTTTTGGCACTCAACGCATGGGAACGAAAAACGAGAAATTACGTGGTTGGCACTCAATGAGTTAAAAAAGCTCATGTGATGATCCATGCGTTTTACAGATTTTAATTGGACTACCGAAAACCATGGAAACGTTAACATAAAATTCCACCAGAAGAGCAAATCCGGCTTACGTTTTTGACGTTCCGAAAAATTTGGATAGTCCAGAGTTCACTGGAAACACATGTCATTTAGAACATTTTTACAGCCTAAACAGTCCTGTATCGCCCCAGGTAAAGTCAGTCCAGGACAGTTTATTCTGTAAAAATGTCCTAAATGACATTGTTTCCATTAAACTCTGGACTATCTCCCTTCAGGACACTTGGATTGCAGTGGACGAGCAGTGTGGAGGAATATTAAATGGTTGTTGTGTAGTTTTATGGACGTTTTTGTGTCGGGCCCTATAGTATTACTCTCATATAAAGTTTTGGTTGGACTAGGAACAGGCCTCCCGGGTCTCCAGATGACCTTTGAGGAATAAAAAACTACTCGAGAGTATTCATCATCAGCATGAGGGTGAATTTGGTGAACTATTCCTTTAAAAGCAGAGCTGGTTGTTTAGTTCCAGACTGAGACGCTCCGTTCAGCTCCTCCTTCTCCTCCTCCGCTCTGAGGTCGACACATGCTAATGATTCACTCCTGTAAATACAAGTGTACAAAAGAGATTTTGATTTTGATTTTGCATTGTATTAAAACCCAACTACAATCATCTTGTTCTTAAAGCCATTTGATAGTTTGAACATTTTAACAGTTGGAATCCAATGAAGGAAAAACGACGACGGTGTTTGATAGTGAATCATAGTGTAAATGCAGTATGCAGTATGCTCCATCAAAGTGTTTGAAGTATGTGGACTGGCCCAAGTGTGTTTTTGCACTATGTAAATACAGTAAGTTCTGGTAAAGGTCTCGTCGTAACTAATGTGAACAAAAGAGAAAAAACAAAACAAAAAAAACCAAACTACGGTTCAATGAAGAACTTTTTTCAGCGTGTTCTCGTCTTTCTATGGATATTTAAGACTGTACATCACTAGCAACATTGTTAGAGGCTGTTTCTCATAATCCTGTTATCACTCTTAACCTGTATGAACTGATGATTAACATCATTAAAATGTTGTTTACGTACCCGACGTCTCCTCTTCTCTTCACAAAACACTCAATCAAAATGTCCTTATAAACTGTTATAACTGTAACTTATAACTGTTCCAACAAGTCATTAGGGTCCAAGCAGCTTCTTCTTCTTCCGAGGAAATCCTACTTCCCATGGACGAAAAACTCACCAAACTTCACAGAAATGTTTGACCCCATGCCAGATTTACTCAACTTCAAGGACATGTGGATGTGTTGAAAGTTTTTAAATTTAAAAACTTTAAAAATTCCTACCAAACCAACGGTAGATGCTACAGTTTTGCAACTTTCACCAAAATGTAGCCTCAATACTGCTGAAACTTTTGTCCACTTAAACTCACAATTACAAATTATTAAGTCCATCACTCTGTTTTTTTCAATAACTGTAAAACTTTTAAAATGTATCTCAGCATCTCCAGACCGTCCTCCACAAAACTTGTTTTCTCGGATTTTTGATTAAGCAAAAATTGAGCCTACAGTGCATGAAAACGTTTGACTGTAAACAATACTGTAAACATATACCATCCCATTCCTGCTAAATACATTTTCAATCTTCCTGAAAAAAAAAGAGAATAAAAGTCATGGTTGATGAAGTTTGGCAAATATCAGAATTTTATCTCAAAAACTGAATTTTCTAGAACATTTTGAATTCTGCTCTCATGGGAACAACTGCAGTCAATGTAACCAACACTTTAATGCATTTTTAAAACAACTCACCAACATTTCCATGCTGTCAAGATGCAATTTATGTATTAACAGATTTTTGTCTAGATAACAGAATTTGTGACATCCTGTGACTCCCTGGGTCTATGTTTTTAACTGGACCCAGAGTCTGTACTAATAAACTAGAAACAATTCCTGCTAAATACATTTTCAATCTTCCTGAAAAGAATTGACAACATTTTGGAGTCGTGGTTGATGAAGTTTGGCAAATATCAGAATCTTTTCTGTATCTTTTTTATCTCAAAAACTGAATTTTTGAGAACATTTTGAATTCTGCTCTCATGGGAACAACTGCAGTCAATGTAAGAGTGACATTTTTAAAGCAAAACACTTATCGTTAAAAACAAATCATCAACATTTCCATGCTGTCAAGATGCAATGTATGTATTAACAGATTTTTGTTTAGATATTAGAATTTGTGACATCCTGTGTCTATTTGATAAACCACACACTGAATTTCACTTCCAGTCAACTAGTTCAGTGAGTTAGGAGCTGGTTCTTGGTGTCAGAGAGGATGTGGAATCAAGCCCTAGCAAGGATGAGGATGATAATACATCAAAATACCAGATTGTCTTTGTGAAACAAATCTACAAAATGTTAGACATGGTAGATGATGTTTAACATACAATACATATCAGAATTTTACCTCAAAAACTGAATTTTTTTCACAGTGGTTTTAAATCTGCCTGCACAACAGTGAATGGCTTACTCAATTTGTGAAGCCACTGTTAAGTTGTCACACTGCAAAAACTCAAAATCTTTCCAAGAATATTTGTCTTATTTCTTGTCAAAATGTCTCAATTTTAGTCAAAACTAACCTCTTTCCACAATAAGTCTCATCACCTAAAAATGAACTTGTTTTTAGATCATTTTCACTTGTTTCAAACTAATTTTCACTTGAAATAAGTAGAAAAATCTGCCAGTGAAAGCAAGTTTTTTGTGTTTGTAATAAGAAAGAAAAACTTGCTCCACTGTCAGATTTTTCTACTTATTTCAAGTGGAAAATTTGCTTGAAAAAACTAAAACGTGTCTAAAACAAGCTACTTTTTAATGTGATGAGTCTTATTTGATGTATAATTAGATTTATTTTGACTAGAAATAAGACAGATATTCTTAGTAAGATTTTGAATTTTTGCAGTGCACTTGCCAATTTGCTCAGAGTGATAGACAACGGTCTTTGGTTCCAGAAGTTGGGGATTTCAAGCCTCAACTGGTACAAATTGAACATTATAAGGACAACTATCTTGTCTTCCTATTCTCCTATTTGTTGCTCAGAATTTGCCTAAATTTGCCAAAAAATAGCCCGGACCGACCCATCGCTGCTATAATTTCCTTTTTATTTTCACTCTTTCTCAGACAGATGAATGTGAGACTGGCTTCACACGTATTGGTTTCCTGATCGGCCACTAGGAGGAGACAAATCTTCTTTCTGTCGCCACGTCCAGTTTATTTGCATCATAAAGAACATGTTCAAGTTTTCTGGCATCAAATGGATCAAATTCTTTATTGTTTTTATTACATAATAGTATATTCTTATTAATGATTACATCATAGCTCCTCCTGCCTCCTCTCTGCTGTTGATAACATCTCTTTGTCAGAAAATAGCTCCAGTATGTAAAACACTGAGAGTTGTTGGTGCTTATTATTCAGATTGTTATCAGAGGGAAATTCAAATGTTTCAGTTGAATCTTCTTCCTGTGATTCAAACTCTTCATTTGAATGTTTCACACTTTAAACGTCTTTAAAGGGATAGTTCAACATTTTGGCATCAAAAACACAATCCAACAACTCCACAACGCTCTGGTGGACAAGTTGTGAGCTGCACATTCACCACGCTATGAGATAAGTAGTAGTAGTAATTTATTTGTCCCCATAGGGAAATTGAGCTGCAGCAGATCACTTGACATTTCATCTAAAAAAACACAGAGTTGTTGTAGAGGGAAATACAGAGACTGTTGATGAAAAACTGTCCCTGAAGGCAACGTGCATCAGCGGTTTTGCATGAATTTCCCTGTAAAACAACTCTGTGTGGTAACGTTGTGTTATTATCTCATAGCGTGGTGAATGTGCAGCTCACAACTTGTCCACCAGAGCGTTGTGGAGTTGTTGGATTGTGTATTTGATGAGTTTGATGATGAGGGAAACCAAGAAATCCCATAATGAGCCTCCTCTGTAGCGTAGCTCTGAGCAGCTCACGGCTCTGCTCCGCCGTTCTAAAAACAGCTTGCACCGACAATTAAAGGTAACGAACCTACTGCTATGACTATTAGTAAGGGCAACATATGAAAATCTGGGAACTAAATCCTTACCAAGAAATTTCTTCACAATTGTCTTTAGGAACGTGCGTAATATCATGTCTTAAAATGTTGAAATTCAACTCCCGTGGGAAACCCCCTAAAAAACGACTCAAAGTTGGGGTACCCGTAACTGGATTTTTGAACATTCCGAAATGTTAAATTTGGCCTTAAGTAACTTGTGAGGGGTCAAACTAGGGGTTTTTCATGATTCTGAGTTGATCGCAAACATTAGTTTTATGCCCAAAACACTCCTTGGTGGAGAAAAAAACAGCCACACCCACTTTTCCTGCTCATCGGAACCCCCACTACCACCAATAGAATGTATTGCAGAGAAGCCATTCCTTATCATTGCAGAGGTTGTGTTACGTTATTGTTAGTAACTCGCTGACAATGCCCACATTTATGGATTATAAATATAGTTATAATGTGTTACAATTGGCTTATAGTCGTGTATAACTATCATAATAAACACTCATAAATGATCATAAGGCTTCATAACAATAAGCATAACACATCATAGAGCATTATAACTCTATTATAATACTTTATAAAATGCTCTATAATATGTTATGCTAAATGTTATAAAGCCTTATGATAATTTATGAGTATTTATAATGATGGTTATACACTTTTATAAGACAATTATAACACATTATAACTATATTTATAATGTATTATCGACGTGGGCATTGTCAGCGAGTTACTAACAATTATAATGTATTATAATTCCTGACCTTATAAGTCACAATAAAATGTTTTATAGTGTGTTATGATTATTGTTATGAAGTATTGATTATTGTAATAAAATATTATGATCATTTATGAATGTTTATAATTACAGTTATACAATGCTATAACCACATTATAACTCATTATAAGTATAGTTATAATGCATTATAGAGATAGGCATCAAAGTCTTACCAAAATGGTTATTAGTTGGCTAACAGTAGCTAATATGGTTAGTTAGCCAACTCCTATGTGCGACTGAATCTGATGACCATCTGACCATTTTATTTTCCTAAATGCTAGCTGACTGCTCCATTAGCTATCAAGCTAGGAAAACATGGTGTAGGCCTAATGTCTTCACGAGGATTTTTGCAGTTAGGTTTAGGCGGTGATCTACTATTCATTAGATTCATAGATATATATACGTAGATGCCGCATTCGGGCTTGTTTGGAATGTCTCACGGCCGCCATCTTGAGGAGTAGTTCCTCCTGACAAGCAATCAACAGTCAGAGGGTTTGACAGCTGTGAATCTGGCAAAATGCCAAACTTTTGTGCCGCGTATGGATGTTCCCATGAAAGAAACGCCAAAACGAAGAGACATGGAAGAACTTTTCTCAAGTAATAAGTTGTTTTATATTATATAACTATTATGAACTTGTTGAATGTGATGTAGGTGAGTTATCTGACATAAATGAAACTAACGTAACGTATCATAGGGTGGGATATGTGTTACATTTAGTGCATATACCGGTAGTTAATATATTAATAGTTTGTTATGTTGTTGCCTGTATGTGTAGGCTATTAGGCTTATCAGCTGTTTCCCCGGCTGTGAGTTTGTGGTTGCCATGGTGATGAGGCCGGCGAGTGAGTGTAAACCACTGTAGGCTACCTATATAATTGTGTTAGGCCATATATCAGTTTCATGGCACTTACATTAACCCTAACTGCTAACGTGAGTTGTGTACCTGAATTGTAGTATTTATATTAAAACAAACGGCTTGAAAATCGGTTGAAAATTCAGTGATAGACCTCTGCCTCTGTAGACTACAGTAAGTAAAAGTTAGACACCTCCTGCTCAAGATGGCGGCGGCGGCGACAATCCGTTCCAATGGGCAGTGTCACTACCGTTAATATAATACATCCATGGTCACTGCCCGATTTGCGACGCTACCGGATCTGTGACAAAACTGGTCTGCGCATGCGCAGACCGGCCGCCATCTTGGACAGCTGCCTACGGCAACTCCACTTGGACAAACTTCATTTGGGCGCTGCCCGATTTGCGTACATGCTTAAAGTTCTGTGAATTTAAAATACGGTACTGTGAAAATGATTAAAAAATAAAATAAAATAAAATAAAAAACGCGGAGGTCCGTCATAAGACAGCCGCGGCAGACTGGTTTATTCAGTGAGTGTTGTGGTAGTTGTGATTGTTTGTGGTTGTCATGGTGATGAGGCCGGCGAGAAAAGAGGACAGTAAACACTAAAAGTCGCCTGTGTTCCTGTTTTCTGAGCATCAAGATCCAGACCACCACAACCAACCCTCAATTTACATTACTAATAAAGTATTTTAAAAAATAAACAAAAAGATAAACCGTCTCTGGCGACGCACACAGGGCAGTGATCCTAAGTCAATTCAACTAAGTTTGTCCAAGTGGAGTTGCCGTACGTGGCTGTCACAGATCGGGTAGCGTCGCAGATCGGGTAGCGACAGGCAGCAGCGTCAGAGGCGGCATCTACGTATATATATCTATGCATTAGATTCACATGACGTCACTGTGTGCCATATTTGTGTCTGAATCAGGGCAATCTGGGCACAGATCACAGCGTCACGTTACCAGAACAAGTGGAGTAGTAGGAGGAAATCAGCAAGAGACCCAAAATTGAGGCTATTTGAAAGATGCCAGGATTATATTGTGCTGTTGACTGTGATAGCAGTCGCCAAAAAAACCCCGGACTGCAGTTTTATTCCATCCCAAAAGACGTAAAGTTATAGGCGGAATAAATGGTTGACTGCAGGCAGTCTATCAGTGCAGCATGGGCTGTGACAAGTCTCACAAAAAGAGGGGATTCACTTTTTTTTTAATAACATGGATATATTGAATTCTGCATTTTGATTACTTTCTTATTAATTACTCACTGATTCTGTATTCAGTCTTTTATTTCTGTATAACAGACCGTTGCTAAGTAAAACGGGCCGTTGCTAGGGACGCCGCTCTGATCAGCGGAGCAGGGCAGAAGAACTACCAAGGATTTTTACCTTGTGTTTCATTTTTACCAGCTTCAGACTAATTGTGATGTTAGAAAAATGACTTGTAGCTGGTTAGAGGGAGAGTGGAGGCTCTCTGCCTCCCTCACCGCTGCTGGAATCAAACCTGCGATCAGAGCAGACAGAGCGGACGGGCCAGCGCAGTGTCACAGCTGTGACCAGCTCATTTCATCATCAGATCTGTCCTGCGATATCAGATCTGTCCTGCGATACACTTTTATATGGCCTTCAAGAAAAATATTATGTTAATAATGGCCCACCAATATAGCATTCACATTACACACATTACAAATCCCATAATACACTACAACAGCTACCGTACAGTCATGACCAAGCAATAGGCCCAAGCTGGAATGAACAAGTTTGTGACACACTGCAACATCTTTTTCCATTCTTCAAAAACGACCTCTTAGAGCCTGGATGCTCGATGGAGATTGATGCTCAGTGTGTGTGCAGATTAACATGATCATGTTTGCAATCAATGTAGCACCACTGTGTATTTTTTGTGCTTTCCCTATCTTCATTTCGAACAAACTTGTTTCAGTTGTTGCTGGTATGTGAAATCTGGTGCATGTCCACTGTCTTTTCTCTCTCTCTGCTTGCTACTGATCTGCATAATAAATTACATTTATAATAACTTTTTAAATAAATTTAGCGACACCACAAAATCCTGGAGGGTCTGTATAATGTCCTGTAGAAAAAAAGGTAGAATAAAAGTTACATTATATTGAGTATTTAGTAGTGACACAACCTCTGCAATGATAAGGAATGGCTTCTCTGCAATACATTCTATTGGTGGTGGTGATGGGGGTTCCAATGAACAGGAAAAGTGGGTGTGGCTGTTTTTTTCTCCACCAATGAGTGTTTTGGGTGTAAAACTAATGTTTGCGATCAACTCAGGATCATGAAAAACCCCTAGTTTGACCCCTCACAAGTTACTTGAGGCCAAATTTAACATTACGGAATGTTAAAAAATCCAGTTACGGGTACCCCAACTTTGAGTAGTTTTTTAGGGGGTTTCCCACGGGAGTTGAATTTCAAAATTTTAAGACATGATATTACGCACGTTCCTAAAGACAATTGTGAAGAAATTTCTTGGTAAGGATTTAGTTCCCAGATTGGTCAAATATCTGCTAAAATGCCCTTACTATATAGGGATTATGGCAATGGGGTTAATTTACCAAAATGTTGAACTATCCCTTTAAAAATCAGTCACTCATTGATTATTACATATGATCAGTCATTGATTTATGAATTATTAGGGAACATAGTTACATAGACTAATAACGTATCAATAACAGCCAATAATTGATCATTCATATTAATAAGAGAGTCTCTGAGCTGTGAGTCGTGTTGGAAGAGAAGATCAGAGCTCTACTGTGCTGTGTGTGTGTGTGTGTGTGTGTGTGTGTGTGTGTGTGTGTACAGCATGAGTCACCCTGCCCGCCTGTGATTGGCCGGTAGTTTATGGGTGAGGGAGGGGCCGTCTGTCACTCTCTGCTCCATTCACACATTCATCTGCAGCCGCCGTCACACACACACACACACACACAGGCAGAGGAGAGAAAGTTCATTCATAAAAGCAGCCGAGCTGAAGCTGAAGGTGACGCTGCAGCTCCGACGGAGGAAAGTTCCCACGGTCCGGGTCTGTGGATGGACTCGGTCTGACCAGGACCAGAACCAGGACCCAACCGGTCCCAACCGGTCCCACACAGGTGAGTCCAACCTGCCGTAACGCTCAGTAGGAATCTCCTGTGATGATCTGATCCGACTACACTGCAAAAACTCAAAATCTTTCCAAGAATATTTGTCTTATTTCTCGTCAAAATGTCTCATTTCTAGTCAAAACTAATCTCTTTCCACTTAAAATAAGACTCATCACCTAAAAATGAACTTGTTTTTAGATCATTTTCACTTGTTTCAAACTCATTTTCACTTGAAATAAGTAGAAAAATCTGCCAGTGAAAGCAAGTTTTTTGTGTTTGTAATAAGAAAGAAAAACTTGCTCCACTATCAGATTTTTCTACTTATTTCAAGTGAAAATCTGCTTGAAAGAAGTAAAAAGTGTCTAAAAACAAGCTGCTTTTAATGTGATGAGTCATATTTGAAGTATAATTGGATTAGGTTTGACTAGAAATAAGACAAATATTCTTGGTAAGATTTAGAGTTTTTGCAGTGTACTTCTTAGAGATCGGCTCCGATATCGACTAATTAGCTGGATCGGATATCGGATATAACTCTGAAAAGGTCTCCATGTGAGTGAACGGGAGTCCAAGTTTTATTTCTTTTTTTTTTCTAAGTGTATTTTTGGGGCTTTTATTGCCTTTATTCATAGTGCAGTTGAGAGAGACAGGAAAATGGGGAGGCAGAGAGTGGGGGAATGACAATAAACTTACATTTGTCGGTTAATAGTCAACACAATTAATAGATGATTACAGAATCCACATTCTTCACAATTTGCATTTGAGTGTAAGGAGTCAGATGTTGCAACATGTTACAAATACAATATATTTAATGTCTAGTAAAAGGATTATTATCAAAAATGTAAGTTATATAGTTATTTATTCATCAGCTTTGATCAGATGGCAATTACAGTCTAGATTTGTCTAGATGAGGAGGAATTACTGCATGTGCAGATGTCAAATATTCAAAGACTTTCAGTGACATAGGATGAATGGAACAATTTGTGAGGGAATAACTTTTATATTGCCATTGTCATTTATTCTCTCATCATTTTAATATTAGCAATACAACAGTAAAAAAAAAGTCAAAATACTGTTTTGTGGTCTGTTTTTATATTCATATATTGCACGGGGACACGTCCGGTCAGCCATGATTAAACTCCATGTAGCTAAACAAAGTGCTCTTGATACATGCTTGTCTTTTGGTTTGCTTGTTTTGTTTGTTTATTTGTCTGTTTGTTTTTCTATATTGTTGAGAACATGTTTGTCTGTTGAATCTATGTTTGTCTATATGTTTGGACCCCCTCGAAAACGAGATGATACATCTCAAGGGGTTTTATCCAAATAAACAAATTTCAATATAATCATATCAGCTTAAAGTTAACATATCACTCCTTTAAACCACATGAGTTTGAGCAGAATCACAAAAAGAGTGACAACAGTTTTAACAAAAACAAAGCTCAAGAAAAAAATACTTTCATACCTCAAAAACAGTTTTTTTGCAATAAAACCTGGAGCATCTTTTGAATTCAACTGATTTTTCTCTGCAAGGGGGTAAACCAACTGAGCATGTGCAGTGTGAGGATCATCACTCTAGCTTGTTCCTGATTGGAGAAAAATGACATGTTGCAACCATCCCCTGTTGCTACTGTCCCCGGTCTCCCCTAGGATCGGATCGGTGTTGGGTATTGGCCGATACGCTCAGCCCGGGTATCGATATCGGATTGGATCGGAAAAAACTGGTTCTGGTTCCTCTCCTCGGTCCGGCTCGGCTCCCTGATGATGAGAGAACAAACCTCCTCCCCCAGGTCCAGACCTCAGCCCGGACTCTTCCCAGGTTTCTGCTCTCTGTTGTTTTGTTTCCACCTCTGGATTCTTCAGAACCATGAATTTTGTATTTGATTTGGAGATGTAGTTTACATCAACTATTCTTCCTGGGATCCCATCAGTGTAACAATAAAAATAATAGGATAAAAATAAAAAATACAATTCAGAAATACACAATCAAAGAGATCAATCGAGACACACACTGCAAAAACTCAAAATCTTACCAAGAATATTTTATTTCTAGTCAAAACGTCTCATTCTACTTAAAATAAGACTCATCACATTAAAAAGCAGCTTGTTTTTAGACACTTTTTACTTCTTTCAAGCAGATTTTCACTTGAAATAAGTAGAAAAATGTGATAGTGGAGCAAGTTTTTCTTTCTTATTACGAGCACAAAAAACTTGCTTTCACTGGCAGATTTTTCTACTTATTTCAAGTTAAAATTAGTTTGAAACAAGTGAAAATTATGTAAAAACAAGTTAATTTTTAGGTGATGAGTCTTATTTTAAATGGAAAGAGATTAGTTTTGACTAGAAATGAGACATTTTGACAAGAAATAAGACAAATATTCTTGGAAAGATTTTGAGTTTTTGCAGTGCATGTGATTTTGGGGGGGATCATCGCACATGTATACAGTGTCAAAACACACACTCAGATACAGCGACACACACAGGAAATAAATCATTTATGGGTACACACACTACAACCTTTTGTGAGCTGCCATTAGGAGTTTCTTCACCTGTTGTTTGAAACTGAAAGTATTATTTACCGACTTAGTTTATTTGTTGCTCTGTTTGTGTACTTTCAGTTTGTCTTTGTATGTATGAATGTGTTTGTATATGTTTTTATATGTATATGACTATATAGAGAGATAAAGATTAGTAATCATATGTTAGAATAAATCTTATTTATGTAAAAAAAATTTATGTATATAAATATAATAATATATCAGAATAAATCCAGTTAAATAAACTCATAAATTAATTTATTGTATAGACTATAATGACTAGATAACTTGATAGATTTATGAATAAGGGGTGGGAGTAAATAAGTTTTACTTACTTTTCGGATATGAAAAAACAAACAAACAAAAAAATCAAATTATCTTTATTTTCAATTATTTTATTTTATTTTATTTTTTGTTCATATGTTGTCTTTGCAAAGTTTTTATTTGTTATTTCTGTATTATGTTTTATTTCTTTTAACATGTCCGAAATAAACTAAAACTAAACTAAACTAAAAACTGCAGGAATGTTGAAACGCTCCAAGTACAGTCGCCTTCGCAACGACGACCTCGACCTCGACCACGACCTCGACCGTCCCCCCAGGACGAAGACGGACCCGCACCGGGACTCGGCCTCGGACCAGAACCAGGACCAGAACCAGGACTTGCTGAGGGACGTCCTCCCTCTGAGCTGCAGCCAGAGACCGATCACTCTGCACCGACTCACCGGTCGGTCCTGGACCTCCTGCAGCCACAGCACCAGAGCCGATCACCACGGCATCAAGGTACTGGACACCAATGTTCCCTCTAATTTTCAAAACTCCTGAGCAGAAATTCAACTCCCCTGATGAGCTGCTTGAGCGACTGTGAGCGACGGCTTAAGCGAACACAGTACGTCCACATGCTGGTGCTATGGCCTCACCTCTACAACTCCACATATCAATACAATTGGCTATTACTATAATGATTAATAACAGATTATTTTGACAACATTACCTAGGCTGCTCCATATCTAGGTCAGTTACAGTTCATGATAACAAACATTTATTGCCATATGAACAATATGAAAAAAAAAAACTAACATCAAGTTGGTGTCATCGACTCTTGGCACAGAAGCATCTTGATATGAACAGTAATAATAATTCTAAAGCAAAAACTGCAAAAAAATTGTAGTTGCACTACAGACCACGGTTAAGGTCATAAATTTCACAATTTGAAGCGCAGATTAGGGAGAAATAAACAGTAAACTAGTCGGGGATATTTGAGTGTGCAACTTTTTTTGTCTTCTGGGCAAAGAGGTGGGGAGCAGTGTGCAACTGCATGACAAGACAATAGTGTACAGGACATTACAATAACACAACATCCAGACACCACAACGAGTCAACAATGAACAATCGGTCAGGTCCAGTTAATGATCACACTCCTGTGTCTTTAAGCCACTGATTAAGATTTAAAAAGAGGAGTAAGAGGGACATTCCCTTATAGAGGAGACAACACATTCACGTGTATTGATAACACAACAACACAACAACACATAGGTTGTGTAGCAGACTAATCTCTGATGTCTGTGTCTGTGCAGACACACACACACACACACACACACACAGAGCTTCCTGTGTAGGCAGTAGTGACTCATCCTGGCTCCTCTCTACATCAGCTCCGCTTGTGTGTGTGTGTGTGTGTGTGTGTGTGTGTGTGTGTGTGTGTGTGTCCTAGAACCGGAGGTGTGTGTCCGCATGGCTGATTAAGAGCAGCAGCCTGTGAGTCGTCCACTGAAGGGAAATGAGGACCGACTGTCTGTCCTTTAACACACACACACACACACACACACACACACGTGTATTGATTTAAGTCTGGACTCACTCATCCTATAGACTCTGCTCATTCACTGCTCGTCCTCGTCATATGTTCATCATCAAAGACACATAAATGTCGAAATGTCCCTTTAATGCACCAGTTTCTATCAGATCAATAAACACTGTGAACCTTCAGCCTCAGTCACTAAAACTAGTCAGAGCTTTAAAAACTGATTATTATCGTTATTATTGACTGGTATTGGAATCATTATCATAGTTATTATCATTAATACTAATGTTAATAACTGTTATTATTATCGTTAATACTAATGTTAATAACTGTTATTATTATCGTTTATACTAATGTTAATAACTGTTATTATGATTTGGTGATGTGATGATTTGGTGATTTGATGATTTGGTGATGTGTGGATTTGGTGATATGTTGATTTGGTGATGTGATTTGGTGATGTGATGATTTGGTGATATGATGTGATGATTTGGTGATTTGATGATTTGGTGATGTGTTGATTTGATGATTTGGTGATGTGATTTGATTATTTGGTGATGTGATGATTTGGTGATTTGATAATTTGGTGATGTGATTTGGGGATGTGATGATTTGGTGATGTGATTTGATGATGTGTTGATTTGGTGATTTGATGATTTGGTGATGTGATGATTTGGTGATGTGATGATTTGGTGATGATTTGGTGATATGATGTGATGATTTGGTGATATGATGATTTGTTGATATGATGAGATTTGATGATGTGATTTGGTGATGTGATGGTGTGATGTGATGATTTGGTGATGTGATTTGGGGATGATTTGGTGATTCGATGACTTGGTAATGTGTTGATTTGGTGATGTGGTGACTTGATTTGGTGATGTGATGTGATGATTTTGTGATTTTATGATTTTGTGATGTGATGATTTGGTGATTTGGTGATGTGATGATTTAGTGATGTGATTTGGTGATGTGATGATTTGGTGATGTGATGATTTGGTGATGTGTTGATTTGGTGATGTGATGGTGTGATGTGATGATTTGGTGATGTGTTGATTTGATGATTTGGTGATGTGATTTGATTATTTGGTGATGTGATGATTTGGTGATGTGTTGATTTGGTGATTTGATGATTTGGTGATGTGATTTGGTGATGTGTTGATTTGATGATTTGGTGATATGTTGATTTGGTGATGTGATTTGATTATTTGGTGATGTGATGATTTGGTGATGTGTTGATTTGGTGATTTGATGATTTGGTGATGTGATTTGGGGATGTGATGATTTGGTGATGTGTTGATTTGGTGATGTGATTTGATGATTTGGTGATGTGTTGATTTGGTGATGTGATGATTTGGTGATGTGTTGATTTGGTGATGTGATGATTTGGTGATATGATGTGATGATTTAGTGATATGATGATTTGTTGATATGATGAAATTTGATGATGTGATGATTTGGTGATGTGATGGTGTGATTCGGTGATGTGATGATTTGGTGATGTGATTTGGGGATGATTTGGTGATTCGACGACTTGGTGATGTGTTTATTTGGTGATTTGATGATTTGGTGATGTGGTGACTTGATTTGATGATTTGGTGATGTGATTTTATGATATGATGTGATGATTTGGTGATTTTATGATGTGATTTGATGATTTGGTGATGTGATTTGATGATTTGGTGATGTGATGGTGTGATGTGATGATTTGATGATTTGGTGATGTGTTGATTTGATTATTTGGTGATATGTTGATTTGATGATTTGGTGATGTGTTGATTTGATAATTTGGTGATGTGATTTATGGATGTGATGATTTGGTGATTTGATGATTTGGTTATTTGATGATTTGGTAATGTGGTGATTTGGTTATTTGGTGATGTGTTGATTTGGTGATGTGATTTGATGATTTGGTGATGTGTTGATTTGGTGATGTGATGATTTGGTGATATGATGTGATGATTTGGTGATATGATGATTTGTTGATATGATGAGATTTGATGATGTGATGATGTGATGTGATGATTTGTTGATATGATGAGATTTGATGATGTGTTGATTTGGTGATTTGATGATTTGGTAATGTGATGATTTGGTTATTTGGTGATGTGTTGATTTGGTGATGTGATTTGATGATGTGTTGATTTGGTGATGTGATGATTTGATGATTTGTTGATATGATGAGATTTGATGATGTGATTTGGTGATGTGATGATTTGGTGATTTGATGATTTGGTGATGTGATGATTTGGTAATGTGATGATGTGATTTGGTGATGTGATTTGATGATTTGGTGATGTGATGATTTGGTGATATGATGTAATGATTTGGTGATATGATGATTTGTTGATATGATGAGATTTGATGATGTGATGATTTGTTGATATGATTATATTTGATGATGTGTTGATTTGATTTGATGATTTGGTGATGTGTTGATTTGGTGATGTGTTGATTTGGTGATGATTTGGTGATATGATGTGATGATTTGGTGATATGATGATTTGTTGATATGATGAGATTTGATGATGTGATGATGTGATGATTTGTTGATATGATGAGATTTGATGATGTGTTGATTTGGTGATTTGATGATTTGGTGATTTGATGATTTGGTAATGTGATGATTTGGTTATTTGGTGATGTGATGATTTGGTGATGTGTTGATTTGGTGATGTGATTTGATGATTTGGTGATGTGATTTGATGATTTGGTGATGTGATGATTTGATGATTTGTTGATATGATGAGATTTGATGATGTGATTTGGTGATGTGATGATTTGGTGATTTGATGATTTGGTGATGTGATGATTTCGTAATGTGATGATGTGATTTGGTGATGTGATTTGATGATTTGGTGATGTGATTTGATGATTTGGTGATGTGTTGATTTGGTGATATGATGTGATGATTTGGTGATATGATGATTTGTTGATATGATGAGATTTGATGATGTGTTAATTTGGTGATTTGATAATTTGGTGATGTTATTTGATGATTTGGTGATGTGATGATTTGGTGATGTGATGTGATGATTTGGTGATGTGATGATTTGGTGATGTGATGTGATGATTTGGTGATGTGATGATTTGGTGATTTGATGATTTGGTGATTTGATGATTTGGTGATGTTATTTGATGATTTGGTGATGTGATGTGATGATTTGGTGATGTGATGGTGTGGTGATGTGATGATTTGGTGATGTGATGTGATGGTGTGGTGATGTGATGATTTGGTGATGTGATGATTTGGTGATGTGATGTGATGGTGTGGTGATGTGATGATTTGGTGATGTGATGTGATGGTGTGATGACAGTGAAAAACAACGTGTCTCCTCCAGCTCCTTGAATCTGACAGGAACTATTGCATTGGTCACCTGCCTGGTTCTTGTTGCCCAAAACGGTCGATGACGATAGACCTGATTATTCCTGTTCAGTGTGGACAGGAGGTGCTGGCTGGCTTAGGTCGGGCCTTGTCACATCATCACATCACCAATTTATCGACTGCAATGGATAGTTCATCTGTGAAGGTAGACTCCAGGAAGAATAGCAATGGCCTTTGCCAAAGCTAATGGAGATCTAAATAAATGAAATGAAATGTGCAGGTGGATAATAATCTACAGGTGTTGGTTTGTGTTTGCATCAGTGTGTAACTGTTTCTGTTGTTGTTTTTCAGTACATGGGCAGCGTGGAGGTGACTCAGTCCATGAGAACCCTCGACTTTGATACCAGAATGCAAGTCACGCGGTAGGAGGTCCTCTGCACACACACACACACACACACACACACACACTGCTGCTACTATATATCAGAATAAAAGCATACATAGAGCAGTGGTATCCGAGGAGCAGCAGATCTGCAGGACATGTGGCTGATTTCAGAAATGTTTCAAAGGGGGGAAATCAAATTAAATGTATAATGTTTCATAAACTGGGGCTTTCTCCTCCTCCTCATTTGATATTGACATCCTACAGCAGGATGCCACAACACTGATGTACACAGCAACCTCTGTTCACATGGACGCTGCTGAATGATGGGCCAGAAAATCCAATTAGATGAATTTCCTCCTAATGATCTCTCAGACGTATTAACAGAGAGAGAGAGAGAGAGAGAGGTCTAAATCCATTACTTACAGTTTGTTTTGAAGAAGAAACTCATTTCCTGGAAACCGTCTGTGGCTGAGGGACGTTTGTCCTCTGAGGGGACTTTGTCTGTTTGACCTCGAATACAAACCATCTACAAACGACACATAGGCTACTTAATACATACACATACAAACAAAACATCCAAGACGAACACCAAACATAAACATTACCAGCTCCTACATTGAATCATTATACAACATTTACTATGAATCCTGTCACACAATGATGCCCTGACCCAGTTTACAGATTTACACTAATGGTCAAAATTATGATCCAAATAATAATAATCTCTTAGTTTCATTTTAAAACTAACCATGTTTCTTTGTTGTATAACATAATTCTGAAGGTCATTCCACTCCTTCATAGCTCTATACAATACTGTACGTTGAGAAAGTTAAGTAAAATAACCTCCAGCAGTATGTCAAGTTGAGTAATTATATATGTTTGAACTAAAAGATAATTTTCTATAAAAAATACATGGCATTTGAGTTGTTATAATATTTCTAAGCAGCAGGAAGTGACTCATTGTTTGTCACAGAAACCAACAGGAAGGTTGATACAAGTCAAAGTGTCATCAACAGAAAACAGCATCAAAAAGAACTAATGTGCAACTAAATGTGTGTGTGTGTGTGCAGAGAGGCAATCAGCAGACTGTGTGAGAAGACGTCAGCCAAGACAACAGTGAGAACCAAGAGGGTATGTTACACACACACACTCACTCGAAAACACACACATACACACACACACTCTCTCTAACAGTGTGTGTGTGTGTGTGTGTGTGTGTGTGTGTGTGTGTGTGTGTGTGTGTGTGTGTGTGTGTGTGTGTTTGTGTGTGTGTTTGTGTGTCCTCAGCCGGCTCATAAATCTGTCTCTGACGTCCTGGGTCGGATCAACCTGCAGTTTTCCGGCAGCAGCGTCGTCCTCAGCGTCTCCACGGACAGTTTGACTCTGACCTCGTCCTCGTCCCTTCAGGTGACCGCTTCACATGCCGTCACACTCTGATGGCACACCGTCACGCTCTGATGTCACACCGTCACGCTCTGATGTCACACCGTCACGCTCTGATGTCACACCGTCACACTCTTATAATAATAATAATAGTTTTATTTATAGAGCACTTTCCATCAAAGTGCTGTACAGTTACAGAACGTTTAAAAACATGTGAAAACAGACACAACAATAAAACAACAGTTCAAACATGGATGACAGAGAAGGCAAAAACACCTACTCATACGTGACAGTATACAAGTGGGTCTTAAGCTTAGCTTTAAAGACCTCAACTGAACATGACTGCCTGATGTCCAAGGGAAGACTGTTCCACAAAGTAGGTGCGCGGAAGGAAAAAGCCCGCTCACCTGCTGTTTTTTTATTCACCTTAGGGACACTCAGGTAATCACTCGCCTGGGAGCGCAAAGGCCGTACAGGTACATAAGTGTTAACAAGGTCTGACATACAGATCGGAGCAAGACCATTTAAAATTTTGTACGTCAACAACAGCACCTTGAAATCGGCTCTGACCCGAACAGGGAGCCAATGAAGAGAGGCCAGTACAGGGCTGACATGTTCATAGCGGGATGATCCGGTCAGCAAACGGGCTGCTGAGTTTTGGACTAACTGCAGACCACGAAGGCTCTTTTTGGGCAGCCCAGATAAAAGCACATTACAATAATCTAACCTTGAAGTTACAAAGGCATGAATAAGAGTCTCTGCGTCTTTCAAAGAAAGGATAGATCTGATCTTAGCGATTTTTCTGATGTCACACGTCACGCTCTGATGTCACACCGTCACACTCTGATGTCACACCGTCACACTCTGATGTCACACCGTCACGCTCCGATGTCACACCGTCACGCTCTGATGTCACACCAGACTTGTTACTTGGGTAAAACCATAGATATACGTGCGGCATCTACGTGTATATATCTATGAATAATAAAATATTAAATCATAAAAAATAAATAATATTCATGGAGATTTAGCGCTGGCTATTTGGCTAGCTTTTTAAAAGCGTTTTTTTTTTTACTGTACATGCACGCATACATAGAGTGAATAGCTGCTAACTGTTTTCTAAAAGTTAATTGCCTTGCTTACCATTAACCAATCTTGTGTTGCTCGCCGCCATGTTGAAAGGGTCAAAGGTTATTCTCATCTCGGCAGCTCGGGCATCAAAAAATTCTACGAGTTGCCCAGTGGAAAATACCACATGAGAGGGTGTTCATGTGCACTTTTCACCTCGTCTTTTGGTATTTACCATAATTACCATAGCACATGAAGGCACCATTACTATAGATTGTAAATTTGTTTTTAAAAAGTTTGTGTCCAGCCCAAACACAAACATTTAGCTCTAAACTCTGTAAATATATCACTTTATCAACATTTCAAACATTTTTAGGCCAGAAAGTAGCCGTTTAGATGGGCTCTATCTCCCTTGAAAGATTTAGTTAGTTTGTGCACTGAGTTTATAAAGAAATCATTCAGTTTACTGGCTATAGGGATCCGTTACCAGTACTCCATCAGTTTTTAGTTCCAGCTCTTTATCGTTTTTGTTGCTCTGCTTTCCCATTCATTTATTCATGCACTGTCAAACTTTCTTGCCATTTCCTTTTGCATAAATGAATAAAAAAGTTTGCTTTGGCCTTACCTTATTTCTGAATTTCTGTCTATCTGTTGTTAGGCCAGAGTTTAATGATGATCTCTCTGTTTCATTAAAGCAGAAGTAAGCGATCCGGTGGTTTTGGCTAATGCTGCGTTCGAGGCAGGCTTTTGAAACCGTAAATTACAGCTTCAAGTCACAACTTACGACTTTGTAGCGTTCCAGGCAACACACTCGTGTTTCTCCGACCTGTTTTACCTGTGAAAGTCACTATAACGGCCACTCGTAACTTCTGACCCGTGAACTCGTACCAGATCGAACTGGTACGACTTCACAGGTCGGAAAAACACGAGTTACGAGTTGCCTTGAACGCACCATAACGTCTTGTCAGCCGACGGAGTTAGCAGCCCCCGCCCTCGTCATGGATCTATTGGTCCTCGTCCCTACGTCACCACATTCAGGCGCATCCCTTGGCTGCACACACAGAGAGGACTGCCCCTTTATGCCGTTCTCTCTCCTCATTGGATAAAGGTTGTAGGATACAAGGAAAGTTTTCTCCTGGGCTCAGAGCAGAGCAGAGTGACTGACAGACCCGTGTTTCAGACCAAACACTCTATAGAAGTGATTGCTGTTGGAAGATACAACTATTTAAGACTTAGATTAACACAAATATATCACTTACTTCTGCTTTAAGTTTCTGCAGGTATTGTCAATCCAGGGCAGTGAGACTCATTTCCCTTTCTCATGAATCCCTCTAGTGGCAAAGGAGTTCACTACCTCATTTATTTTGGTTAGAAATAAGTCACGGCTCGTCTCAAGGTCCCTGCATTGAGTGATGTTACTCCAGTCGACACTTTTTAGGGCTTCGACGAGGTTCTGTTGCTGGTTTTTTGGTAGCCCTATACTAAATATACATGTTATGGGCCTGGAAGGTTTGCAGAGGAGCTGTTTTATTAGTTTTCTGGTAAAGAATATCATGGTATGGTCTGATATCCCTGTCAGAAAATTGTACATTTTGATGATTCTTTCAACTTTATTCGTAAACAGCAGATCTACGCTCTGATGTCATAATGATGAGACGTGTGTGTGTGTGTGTGTGTCTCCTGTGCTGTGTGTGTCCTCAGAGAGTCGCCCACCACCACATGCAGAGCATCTCGTTCGCCTCCGGAGGAGAGCCGGTAGGACACACACACACACACACACACACACACACACACACACACACACAGAGAAAACTCAACTTCCTGAACTCTGAGGAAGGAAGGAAACAAGGAAGAAGAAGAAGTTACTTTAACCCTCCTGTTTTCCTTCCTCCATCCTTCCTTCTTTCCTTCCTTTTCCCCTTCCTTCTTTCCTCCCTTCTTTCTCCTTTCTTCCTTCCTTGAACAAATCTGTTCCCTCCCTCCACCTTTCTTTCCTTCCTACTTCCCACAATCCTTTTCCCCTTTCTTCCTTCCTGCCTTCCTTCCTTCCTACCAGCTTTTATGGCATGTTTTTAAGTGTCTGAGACAGATCCACAGTATCAATCAAATTGCCCAAGTTGGGACAAATAAAATTACTTGACTTGACTTCCTTCCTTCCTTACTTTTTGACCCAATCTGTTCCCTCCCTCCATCTATTTTTCCTTCCTTTTTCCCTTCCTTCTTTCCTCCCATCTTTCCCTTTGTCCTTCCTTTTTTCCCTTTGTCCTTCCTTCCTTCCTTCCTTTTTTCCCTTCATCCTGCCTTCCTTCCTTGACCCAGAGGGACAACAGGAGAGTTAAACAACAAGAGAGAGAATTCGCTTCACATTCATTTTTTCACAGATGGATTCCACTTGTTGTGGATAATTAAACCTGAACCCAACATGTGATGAGTCATGTGACCGAGTGTCTTCCTGCTCTCCGCTCTCCGGTATCCGGACCACCACCGACCGTCCAAACATCCGACCGCCTCGTCGTCACTAGAGCACTGCAATAAGAGAGTAGTGACAGCATCGGTCCAATGGCAGCGCCTCCTGGTGGAGGAATATGGGTTTTGCAAAAGAACTGACATCTCTGCATTGTTGGTGAATGAGCAGTGTGGTGTTTTCAATAATTTAAGGACATTTATAGATCACCCACGTTAATAGCATCATTGAGGATCCTTTACAGATAAACATTAACACATAGGAGAGTAAAAACAACAGTTGTCTACATGAATGTTTCAATCTACATTTTGTAATAAACAAATAATCTGATATGACCAAGACACCTAAAAACAAAAACACGGCCGTTTTCATCAATTTACCAGCAAGTGGGCAACACACATACATTGGAGTGAATGGGTTTTCTGGGCGCTTTTGCAATACCCATATCCTGCCACTAGGGGGCAAAACCCTTAAACCTTTAAACCCTTAAACCCTTAAACCCTTATACCCTTAAACCCTTAAACCCTTAAACCCTTAAACCCTTATACCCTTAAACCCTTAAACCCTTAAACCCTTACCACGGGAGTCAATGGAGGTGTCCTTACTCTCTTTTACAGAGCTCTAGTCGTCACTAACGAGCTCCTATCGACCTCCTTCCTTCCTGTCGCCGTGTCCTCGTTATTTCCATATGACACACTTCCTCTTCCTGCAGCGAAGCAGACAGAAGCAGATCGATGCTGCTCCGTGACACCGTGTGTGTCAGCGTGTCGGCTGTGGTCAGTTGTGTTGCTGCTGTCGAGGCTCAAACACAACAACACAACAACACATGACACAACAACAGACCCACTGACCGGAATAACGCCGTTATACAGTCATGGTGTTTCTGACGGCGCCACTTCATTCAGGAATCAGAAAAGTTACTGTTTTTACAGAAGCTGATTCCTGCTGAACAAACATTTAAAACCCTTCAAAAATAAAGAATCAATAGAAATATAACAGATAATAATAATTAACATGAACGGTTCTCCGCTGCTTTTTCTTGGTTTGAGACCAAGTTTGTTTGAGTGTTACTAACGGCATTACTTTGTTCTGTAACGAGTAATCCAAAAAGTTACTGTTTCCCCCGTTATAACGCTGTTGACAATTAGTGATATTACGATTATAGATTTTCTTGGTACGATTATTGTCAGGGAAATAATCACAATGTCACGATTATCATGATTATTATGCATTAATTAATTTCACAACACTATTAATGTGTAAAATCAAATATAGTCATAATATAATTATATTACTAATTATTTACACAAATATTTTATTAAAATATGACCAATTATTAATCCTCCAGGGGAAGTGTTTGAAATGTTCAAGTCATTAATTGTCATCGATACCAAATGTTTAAGTTAATTTTAATCATTTTTTTTATTTTTTTTTATTACAAATGACACTCTAGTGTTTAAATTCCTACCAGTTCAGTGTTCCTCTGCCGATACTTTTTTTGGAAAGTGACGGTATTTAGGAATCTTTACGATTAATTAATTCTGGTGTTTAATACTGTGATTAATTGTTAAAACAAGTAATTGTGACATCCCTACTGACAATAAAATGCTCCGTTACTTGACTCAAGAAGTCCCGTCACAAAATAATAACACACCTGTTAAAGTGTAGATCTGTAACACTTATGGATCTGTCAATTTGAACCTTTAATTTTTTTTAATGTAAATTGTTTTTGGGGTTTTTTTTTTTCATTCATTCAGTATCTTTCATTTTTCTATGTTAATTTGTCTTTTTTTCTTTTCTATTTTTTATGTTATGTGAATTTCTGTATTATCTTCTTACTTTGAAGACCACCACTGTTGTTGTTTTTTACATAGGGGAGGTATTTTCATCAGCCTTTTTTGGCTTCTACCTCTCCTGCACAATGTTTAATTTGACTATTTTCATTGTTTATGCAGGTTATATAATGTGCAAAAAAAAAAAGTGTAGTACGTTATAGGCTACACATTTTTTATTAGTCCATCAAGTCGGAAAAAAGCCGTTTATCTGGAACTAACCAACTCACTCAGTATCCCTCCACTGAGTGAGTTGGTTAGTTCCAGATAAACAGGACGTTAGGGCGGCGAGTTTAAGTAATTTGACATATTTGAGCATTTAATTTAAAAAACGAACAAACTCAACACATTTCTTTTAACTCTCTGTCACAAACCGTCCCCAGACAGTAACATGTGTATTCAGCTGACTGTTGAATATATTGTTCTGTTTATATGTATTTTTATTTTATCTTTTTATTCTGCTTTGCTAATTGTGTATCTATGTTATGAAGCACACTGAGTTGTCTCTGACAGGAAATGTGCTATAGGGGTTAGAGTTATATAGATTACTGTAAATAAAGTGTCTTCTTCTTCTATATTATATTGATGTGATATTTAATATTGATTCTGTGTGTGTGTGTGTGTGTGTGTGTGTGTGTGTGTGTGTGTGTGTGTGTGTGAACAGGACCTGTCAGATCACATCGCCTACGTTGCCAAAGACGTCAGCAGTCAGAGAGGTGACACACACTTCATAACACTGTCATAAACATAATATACCTCTTTACCCATGCATTTTATTGAATTTCTTCTATTTTATTGATGTTTTTTGTTCTGTTGCTGTTGCTGTGCCCTTAAAGGGACAACGAGGAGTTTTGGAAAGTGAGCCTCAGCGCGCACTGTGAAATTTTTGGACCGGCGCAAAACGAATGAAAGAGAAAACATTTGACAAGAATGTTTTTATTGTAATCAAGAATGAAAGCCAGAGGCTCGCCCAGCGTTTCCACCACTAAATAATAATATCAATATACACTGCTCAAAAAAATAAAGGGAACACTTAAACAACACATCTTAGATCTCAATTAATGAAATACTGCAGTTTAAAATCGTTATTCAATATATAGTAGAGTGTGTTGAGAACAAAATAACATAAAAATGATCAATGTAAATCAAAATGATCATTCCAGGTTGATTTCACACAGGTGTGATATACTTGGAGTTACAATGTGTTGTTTAAGTGTTCCCTTTATTTTTTTGAGCAGTGTAACTATAGAGACAAAACCATATATGAATCTAAATGGACCCGTTAACAAGTGGTAACGTAGATACATCCACATTAATATGAGACTCTGTTAGAACCAGATACAAACTCCTCGTTGTCCCTTTAAATGTTGATAGTTTTTGTTGTACCCAACTCTGTATAGATAGTATAATGATGACAGTATATATATCTATGTGTAGGGGAGCGCGGGGCACAACCTAACGCGGGGCACGTTGAAACACGGACTTTTTATCCAGACGCACAAGTCAACTTCCGCCAACTTCCGGCCACAGGTCCGTATTAGTTAACACTTTTATGTGGAGGAGATTCAGAAGATCCCGCTGCGATTTCACAGAGTTATGCGCGAAAGTGTGTTTTAGCGCCATGAAAGTATATTTTTCCATATCGCTAGTTTTTTGGTTGCTGAAGCATGTGTGCAAGTCCCCAAAACCATTCTTATATCATCTTTTTCAGCGTTTTCTTAGCTAAAAAATGGTACCATGCTAAAGCTTGTAGCTAGCTCGTAGCCAGTGCTAGCTAGGCAAGAGTAAGGAAACTACATGAGGGGTTAGTTGTAACACTGTGTTACAACTAACCCCTCATGTAGTCTTCGACATAAAACAGGGGTGCAAACTTAACCTTTCTGCGAAAATAGCAGTTTTAAATGCAAAATAGGTCCATTAGTGTCCATAATAATTTGAATTATTAATAATTAAAAAATAATATATATATTGACCTATTTTTTTTTCCTTCCATGATTTTGTCACCTCGTCAAAAAACTGATCAAGCACAATCATAACATAAATAAATAAATAAATAAATTACACAAAACAGAAATAAAAATTAAGATGAAAATTAAATAAAAATAAAAAACAAAACAGTGTGTGACAGGTTTGCACCCTTGATAAAAGCAATTAATCTCCCGAATGAGGTCTAGAAAGAGAAGGGAGAGTGAGCATTATTATTATTAATATTATCATTATTATTATTATTAAAATACATTATATCAGTTAAACTTAAAATAATAATTTCATGTTACATTTTGGAGAGCGTTTTTTTGTTCTAATGACAGCCTGATTAATTCCAATTATATTAATGCTTTTTTGAAAGTGCTCTTCTTCTTTTATTTTCTAAAAATAGCAATGTTTTTCTTACAGAGTATCTATTAGTATCATAGATGGACAAACAATCAGTCTTCAGATAAAATTGTACTGAATCAATTGTTTAAACAAACCTTTCCAGCATGCGTTACAACTAACACCCCCCCTGTTACAATTAACCCCACCAGTGGGGTAGGTTGTAACGTTTCACTTCCTCCATCTGTGGTGAAATTGTAAAAGAATGGTAAGTTCTAGAAACAAACTTCCAGTGCTCATTTGTAGTAGAGATGTGTATGTTGCTTGTGTAAAAAAAACAAATTATCTAACTCAAATATATCTGTAGATATTTACCCAAAACAAAATCCGTTAGGTTGTGCCCCGCTCTCCCCCTACATACCCCCAGCCTGTTACATCCTGCAGTGTCCTCGGGGTGCAGCCTGTGATGTCATCGACTCCATCGGTCGAGCCTTCCAGACCCGTTTCCATGAACTCCTGAGTCTGACGCCGTCCGTGGTCTGCAGCAGGTGGGTCGCTCCGGTTCTGGTTCTAATCTGGTTCTGATCCTGGTTCTGATCCACACAGTAGCCATGTTTCCATCAGCTGTTTAGATGCATCGAGATGTATCGCATCGGAAAATGATGATGGAAACGATGTGATTCGAATTAAAATCCCCTGATTCTCACAAACTGAAATACGCTGCTTGGGCCGGGTTTTGGTTGATGATTCGAATTAAGTGACGTAGCGCACCGTCACCCCGTCTGCTCCAGTGTTTCAGTTCACTCACAAGACAACATCAGGGTTTCACTACATGTAATTAATTGTAGCGCAGCGTCACAGCAAAATAAAAGCCCCCACACACCTTCATAATGATGTTACTGCACTTCTTCATAGTTCCTCCTCAGTAAAAACCAAAGTTATCAACCAGCGCATCCAGCGTTTATCATTAACACAGTCTCTCTCTCTCTCTCTCTCACACACACACACACACACACACACACACACACACACACACACAGGTCGCGTCATGACAATAATAAACATATGTGCTAAATCGCTCTAATGTGTTCAAATCAGACCGCCAGTCCGCCCGGGGGGGGGGGGGGGGGCAAACACACAGGATTCTAATTTCTTTTAATGCGCATTTCCCAGTAATTCGAATCACTTTGGATGGAAACATGGCTGCTGTCAGTAGTTGGGTTTCCATCCACCTTTTCTTATGCGCATTTTGTGAAAATGCGCATAAATACTTGAATGGAAACGCCAGAAATTCGAATAAAGGCAGTAAATGCGCATAAAAGTTTATACGCTTGGAGGAGGTGGATTTGTCAGCGTATCGAATAAAGGAAATGCGAGTTTTTGTGTTGGAAACAGATTATGCGAATTGAGGCAGAGTTTGTGGGTGAAGCTGCTGGACTTCACCCAGCGACGTTCAAACAAATGGAGAACAACGCCCCGGTGTCCCAGCTCTCCTCTCTGCACCCCGCGACACAAACGCGCTCCGTAACCCATAATCTTTTGTTTATGACGGTTAAGACTACACAAACACACGCCGTAACATCGTTATGTAACGTTATCCACCGCTACATTTATTGATTTTTCACCAGCTTCGTATGTAAACAGATGCACATGGAGGAGAGGAGCGTAACCAAAACAGCAGAAAAGCGAGCGGACTGTCACAGTTCCTACTGTCTTTCTGTGTAAATATCTCATGTTACAACATGAAAACCTGCGTCTTCAAGTGCGGCCTATATAATATGTACAGTATTTTCTTTTAAAATGTAGCTGGTGCGGCTTATACAGGTGCGTCTATAGTCCGGAAAGTACGTAAATTGTCCATGATGTTGAGTGTCAGCTGAGTGTCAACTGTTGGATACATTCACGCTCTCTTATGACGTAATCTCACGGTGCACCACTCCTCCTAATCGCAAAACAATAATGAATGGAAACGGTCATAAATTCGCTTTGCTTTTTGCGCATTTTTACAAAATCCGCTTTTAAATTCGATACGACTTGGATGGAAACCCAGCTACTGTAAAGGGCCGTGATAAACTTGCTGTAAACGATGCAAACGCGAGCGCATCATGGCCGCCACGTGTTACCTGCGTCCGTTTGATGGCGCGAGGTGCCGCGTGGCGGCCATGATGCGCTCGCGTTCGCATCGTTTACAGAAGTTATAACGAGGGCTTAACAACACATTAACGTTTAT
>NC_140909.1:752366-814866 GCF_045865225.1 Trachurus japonicus
TTTTCTGTGTGTGTTGTCTGCAAATTGTAAAGTGTTCTGAGACCGTGTTTAAATAAAGGTGAACTGAATTGAATTAACATTAAATTGTGTCCTGTCCCAGTCTGCGTCCTGACTGGAGCCAGGAGGAGGTTGTTGCCGTCGGCGATGGATGTGGTTACTATGGTTACTACAACGTGACGCCTCCTGCTGGTCAGACTGTGCTGCAGGTGTGTGTCCCTCCAGCTGTGTGTCTCTATGAGAACGTCTCCGTGGCAACAGACTCTGACTCTACGTCGCCTCCTGCAGGTGAGAAGCTGCTGCTGCTTCACTCTGACTCTTCATCATCTTCTCTTCTTTTTCTTTTTCTTCTCCTTCTCGTCTTCTTCTTCTCTTCTTCTTCTTCTTCCTCTCTTCTTCTCGTCTTCTTCATCATCTTTAACTTTTTCTTCTTCATCATCTCTTCTTTTTCTTCTTCATCATCTCTCCTTTTTCTTTTTTTTCTCCTTTCTTCATCATCTCTTCTTTTTCTTTTTCTTCTTCATCATCTCTTCTTCTTGTCTTCTTCCTTTCTTCTTTTTCTTTTATTTGTCTTCTTCTCCTCTTCTTCCCTTCTTCTTCTTTATCTTCTCTTCTTCCTCTCTTTTTCATCTTCTTCATTTTGTTCTTCCTCTCCTCCTCTCCTCCTCCTCTTCTCCCTCAGCGGTGTCGGAGCTCGGTGACCAGGTTCCTCTCCTCCGGTCTGATCCTCTGATCCAGGACGAAGGCTGGTTCCACGGCAGGTGTGTAGTAGTGTGTGTGTGTGTGTGTGTGTGTGTAGTAGTGTGTGTGATGACCCCCCCCCTCCCGTTACCATAGTAACATCGTGTCGTGGTCCCGTCAGGTTGGGGCGGCGGGAGGCGGAGTCTCTGCTCCGCTGCCATGGCGACTTCCTGGTGAGAGAGAGCAGCTCGGCCTGCGGTCGGATCGTCCTCAGTGGGAAGGACGGGAACGCTGCTCGCCACCTGCTGCTGCTCCACCCCCACGGACTGGTAGGAGGAATAATAATAATAATAATAATTATAATAATAATAATAATAATAATAATGATAATAATAAGGTAAAGGTAGTAATGTAGTCTAATGTTTTGTAGTGGGTAAAGGCAAGGCAAGACATCTTTATTTATATAGCGCATTTCATACCAAGGCAACTCAATGTGCTTTACATGAAGACAAAACATTAAAAAAAAAAAAAAAGAGAAGCATAAAACAGAATAAACACTAATACACTAAAAACAGAGTTAAAAGCAAGAGCAAATGAACTTACTTAGACTTTATTGTTGTCATTGCGCATGCACAACGAAATTGGTCGCAATCCCAGGTGCAAAAATACAGCAGCAATAGACAATAAATTTAAAACAATAATTTAAAAACTCTATAAAAAGAAAAATCTGGAAAATCAGAAAAAGTGGTAAAATTTCTAAAAAATAAAAATAAAAAATTGAGAAGAAACTGGTAAAATTTCTCAAAATGTTTTAGTAAAAAGTGGTAAAATGTGAATAAAAAGTAGTGGAGCCTTGAACCCTGTCAACCCTCCCACTCTGAGAACCACTGACATTTACTTTAGTTAGATAGTTTAGTTGTACTGGCTATACTGAAGTATTTATGTATTTTCAGTGTGTATACTGAGTGTGTGAGTGTGTGTGTGTGTGTGTGTGTTTCTGTGTGAACAGGTTCGAACCCGTGACCAGGTGTTTGTGAGCGTCGGCCACCTGGTCAGATTCCACATGGACAACCGGATGCCCATCGTCTCCGGGGGCAACGAGCTGCACCTGAAACAGCCCATAATGCTCACACACTGACCACACACACACACACACACACACACACACACACACACTGGACATTAAACTGAAGTCGCGGTGGAGAACAGCTGCTCTCTCTCTCTCTCTAGTTTTCTAAGTTCATTTCTTTTGTTTGTGTTTTTCATCTTTGGTTCTTTCACAGAAACTCGACTTTGTCTTTTCTGGTCAAGACGAGACACTAACAGGCAAAAACACAGTTTGTTCATGCACTGGTCAATTTTGAGATTTTGGCCTATTTTTCTTCCATAACATGTAGGCAATTCTTTCAGAGAAGTCTAAAGAAATGGTAGAAAATCCACATTAAGGTTTTTATTTTACTTCATTTTGTCTCTTTCGTCAGTAGATTTCTCCTAATAAACTCACCAGGAGTTAGTCTGACCCATGTCATGTCAGGTGTCATTGTAAAGCTTTATCTCTCTCTCTCTCTCCTGAACAATGATGTCATTTTCTTTTTATCAGCAACCAAGCATAAAAGTAGGATTGACAATAACAATCTCTGTAGTTTTACAGTCCAAGTCTTTAAAGGGCGTTTCCTCAGAAAGAGTTTTTCAGACTCAGACTCCTCTCTAGAAATCTCCACTTCAGCAGCTTCCAGACACCAAACCTTCCACTTTGATCCCTTTCTATATCCTGAAGGTTTTTACAGAGGGGATTGTTGATATATCATTCACAGCCTCATTTATACAACATTTTATTACTACAAACATGGAGACATTAGATGTTTTAAAGGGCTGGTGACAGTATTTTCTCATTTACAGAGTGATAAAAAGAGATATCCACAATCCTCCTCTGGAAAAACTAAAGACTCTAATATGTCAACAAAATAAAACAAAGCAGCTTTATCCATTGTTCAGATTTATGTTCTGGAAATGTATGCAGATTAGTGCATATTTAATCAGATATTGCCTCATTTACACATTTAAACATAAAATTTGACAAAACTTGTAATACAAAAAATATTTGTCTTAATGTGAGTGATAAACTTGATAAATAAAGTTTAAAAATCACAAAACAAAAAAAAACCAGAAGTTTCATCAGTGCAGTGGTTAAGTGGAGCCTCATGACCTCACACACGGAGCATCAGCAGTGAGTCAGTAGTTGTGTTGTTGTTGTTGTTATAGTTGTGTAGTTGTGGCCAGCAGGTGGCGCCGTGGCTCCGTGCAGCAGCAGGAAGTCTCTTCATGTGGCTGGATCTTCATCATCCCTCTGTTCCCGAGGAAGACGAGTGTCCGACTGAAGTAACAGCTCACACACACACACACACACACACACACACACACACACACACACACACACAGAGTCGAGACGAGTGTGTGTGTGTGTGTGTGTGTGTGTGTGTGTGTGAAGGTAAGTTTTGCCTCCGTCGGCCTCGGTAACAGGTCGGAGCCTGAGATGAAGAACGAGTGATGATGAGGAGGAGGAAGAAACAGCTCTGACTCAGGAACAGGAACATGAATATTAAAGGGATAGTTCACCCAAAATTCAAATTTCGGGTCTCGGCGTAGCAGTGCATGTCCATACGGTTGCAAATGGATACCAACTGTCTTCGTAACAAAAAGACACACCAAAAAACATCCAGATACCTCCATGCTGCTTGTATGTAATGTCCCTCTTGTATTGAAGCCCCGAAATGCGAAATTGTTCAGAAAAAAATTAAATAAGTCTATATTTTAAGCTTGTTTGTAGCGGAAGCTCCTCAAAGTTCCTCTTCCCGGTTCGTCAAATTTGGACGAACTGGGAAGAGAAGCTTCCGCTACAAACAACACACTTGAAATATAGACTTATTTAATTTTTTTCGGGACAATTTCTCATGTCAGGGCTTCAATACAAGACGGACATTACATACGAGCAGCATGGAGGTGTTTGGATGTTTTTTGGTGTGTCTTTTTGTCACGAAGACAGTTGGTATCCATTTGCAACCGTCATATGGACATGCACTTAATTAGAATTTTGGGTGAACTATCCCTTTAAATACCACAGCTCCATCCATCTCCATCATATCGGACCGGTTGGGAACAAACACACAGAATAACAACAACAACACCCTTGGTTGTGTTGTGTTGTGTGAAGTGATTTGAGCTGGTTGTGCAGCAGCTCGGTGTTGTTTTCCTGCTTCTCTCTCGGTCCCGGTGGAGTTCCTTCCTCTGAGTCACCGCGGCCTCGCCCAAAACAACTCACCAAGAACAACAATGACCTAGTGTGTGATGCTGTGTTCATGACCTCATGTTGTCAGACCTGTGTGAGGTCACCGCTCGACCTCCGAGCCCCTCGATGATGATGTCACAGCAGCAGCAACTGGACTCGAGTTTGACCTCGAACCAGCGAAGAAACAGATTACAGAGATTCACTGTCATCTTCTTTTTTTATTTTTTTTTTATTGGTTTATTTGGGTGGGACAATGCACATTAATGGACATATAAAAACATGTAAATGTGCCGGATTGTAGCAGCTAGTGCTAGTTTCCATCTGGCGTCCCAAAACATAAAAACAGTACACTGCAAAAACTCAAAATCTTACCAAGAATATTTGTCTTATTTCTAGTCAAAACAAATCTCATTCTACTTAAAATAAGACTCATCATATTATAAGCAGCTTGTTTTTAGACACTTTTTACTTCTTTCAAGCAGATTTTCACTTGAAATAAGTAGAAAAATCTGATAGTGGAGCAAGTTTTTCTTTCTTATTACAAACACAGAAAACTTGCTTTCACTGGCAGATTTTTCTACTTATTTCAAGTGAAAATTAGTTTGAAACAAGTGAAAATGATCTAAAAACAAGTTCATTTTTAGGTGATGAGTCTTATTTTAAGTGGAAAGAGTTTAGTTTTGACTAGAAATGAGACATTTTGACAAGAAATAAGACAAATATTCTTGGAAAGATGTAGAGTTTTTGCAGTGTACAGTGTCAGAACAACAACAACATAGTATTATAACAAACGTAACAACACACAACTATAACGAAATAAAACATTGACATTTTGACAACACTTCCATGAGTAGGTGGACCAAAATAGTTTCTGAGAGATAAAGTGCAAACGTGCAAAGGTGCTGGGCCAAAGTGACAAGTGCTAGAGTGCAGCAGTGCATCATGGGTACCAAGTTGTGTTGCACGGTGCCCTAAAGTGCACATCGGTTTAAAGTGCCAGATTGTGTTGCACTATGCCCGTACACACAGTTGCACAAGCAGGAGTGTGTAGATATTGCAAGAGATGTGATACATAATTGTGATTATGTAAATACTACTAGAACCAAAAAAGACGTACACTGAAATAACATTGTGTACGACTGTTTATGGGATGGATAAGATGGATGAGGATGCAACAATGCAAGACCAGGACAGGGTTTCTTGATGGAGTTGTGCTAGAATGGATTAGGAACACAACAAAACCAAAATATAGTACAGTGTGATAAAGTGCTACAGTGCTCAATAAAAAACTGTCAGGGATGGATAGATGAAATGGGGGTGCAGTGGTTCTGAAACTTTTTTACATCAAGGACCCCAAAATTGACAAAAAATTTAGACCACGGACCCCAATTGGACAAAATTTTGAAACAAACACCAGAAATACACAAATAATTGTTCTGAGACTGAATGATGTTACTTTATTAGTCAATGTCAGTTCAAATTAGGGTCAGTGGCCTGAATCTTTGGAAAAATTCTAGCGAAATTTCTGGAAAACAAGTAGGTAGTAAAATTTATCCAAAAAGTAAAAAATAAAACCAAGTAACAAGTAAAAAAAAAATTCCCCCAAAAAAAGTTTTTAAAAAATTCTAAAAAAAAAGAAGGAAATATTTCTCCAAAAAAAGTTACTAATTTTTTTTTAAAAGAACATTTAAAAAAAAAAAAAAGTTTAAACATTTCTAGAAAAACTGGAAAAAATTATCCAAAAAAAGGTAAAAAATTCAAGAAAAAGTTGAGGATGGTTGAGGATATACACATGGTAACATGGTAGATGATAAATAACGTTATCCACCGCTCCATGGATTGATTTCTCACCGGCTTCGTTGTTGGAAACAGATGATGCACATAGAGGAGAGGAGGGTTAGAGACACAGAGGAGGAGAGTTCATCTTTAGTTAATGAATTGGGAGAATAACTGGCTGCAGCCACATCTGGAGCGTCTCCAGCTGCTTCTGCAGCTTCCTCCTCCTCCTCCTCCTGTTCTGAGGCTGCAGCTCCTCGCTGAGTCACCGTGTCAGCGTGAGCAGCAGCCGCGTGTCCGTCCGTCCTCGACCTCGACCTCGACCTCGACCGGTGACATGACATGAGCCTCTGGAACAGGAAATGATAAACATTGGGTCTAATCTTCAGGTTCTGTGGCTTTGGGTCACGGCCAGAACCGAGAAGAAGAAGAAGCTGAACTCTCCAAATTCCTTTATAGAATAAACTGGAGTGCTGATGAGCCTGAGGGCATTCACTTTACACACACACACACACGCACGCACACATTGTGTATGACAAAGCATTCCCAGACCCTGCTGAAGTTCCTTAATGGAACAATTAAAGTCATAAAAAGTTGCCCAGAGTACAAGAGCATGAAATTGTTCCTCGTTTCAATGTTATCAGAGTCACACAGAGTTCAGAGCTGAAGGAAGGAGGAGGAAACTCAGCTCCACTCGGTCACCGACTGAGCTGAAATCTATACACGTATGTTCCTGCAGCAGACACACACACAAACAGACACACAAACACACACACACACAAACAGACACACACACGGAGCAGCTGGTCGTTGTGCCTAGTTCTGTTTCCTGTTTCCAGTGAGTAAACCGTGGAGCCAGAGTCTCTGTTAAACGAGTATACAGTGAGTTGGTGTTGGCCGGAGTCAGGGCAGGATAGATGAATGTTTGTGTGTCTCTATGTGTGTGTGTGTGTGTGTGTGTGTGTGTGTGTAACCCCCACAGTGACGCCTCGCTCCTCTCCCCTCCCTCCACCTCGGCGCAGCATGACGGCTGCTCTCTGGAGCTCCGATGGGTGTGTGTGGACTGTTGGCTATTGGCAAGCCTCTCTCAGCAGACACACACACACACACACACACACACACACACACACACACACATACACACACAATGCACAGACACACACACACACAGGACGCACACAAACACTTGTGCATGTGCACAACAACACACAGTGTCCTCCAGCGCAGCAACATGCCCGGGAGTTTCTTTACCTTGTCCAAATCTTCAACTTTTCCGCTCTCTCTTTATCGTTGCCTCTTTGGAAACTAGGTCAGTGTCAGTTCAGACCATTAGCTCCCGCTCCAAGTCTGTGACTGTATGTGTGTGTGTGTGTGTGTGTGTGTGTGTGTATGTGTGTGTGTGTGTGTGTGCATGTGTGTGCATGTGTGCATGTTCATGTTCAGTTAGAAGCCATGCTTATCTGCCACTTGGCTTAAGAACTTCCTTCAAAATGTTTGTTTTCATGCTCTGTGTCGGTGGATTGGAAGCAAGTGTGTGTGTGTGTCTCTGTGTGTGTGTGTGTGTGTGTGTGTGTGTGTGTGTGTGTGTGTGTGTGTGAGACATGGTGATGATGAGGGGGTGGGGGATTCCAGGATTCTTGCACGAGGCAGCTCACAGATGTGGGAGACTTGAATCAAAACTTTTCTATTGGCAAATTTCAAACAGCGACGTTCCCTCAGAGTTGGTCTCTTCTTTTTCTTTTCTTCTCCTCCTCTTTTTCTCTTGCTCTCCTCCTCTCGTCCTCTTCTTTTTCTCTTTTTCTCTTGCTCTCCTCCTCTCCTCCTCCTCTCCTCCATTCCTCTGACGTTCCCTCATGCCTTGGCCAGCAGCTCACACGTCTCCCCTGGATGTGAAGCTGAGGCTGAGATCAACCTTGGACTCCATCAAACAGCAGGAGGGAAGATCCAGGGAGTCTTTGTCATGCTGGTAGAGGGGTCTGGGGGTCTGGGGGTCTGAGGGCCAGGGGGTCTGGAGTCTAGGGGTCTGAGGGTCGGGGGGTCTAGGGGTCTAGGGGCCTGGGGGTCTGAGGGCCAGGGGGTCTAGGGGTCTAGAGGCCTGGGGGTCTGGGGGTCTAGAGGTATGTGGGTCTGGGGGTCTAAGGGCCAGCGGCCCAGAGCCCAGGGGTCTGGAGCCTAACAAAAGTCATGTTTTCGTTTTGTCTTTTACTTTGGTCAGTGAAAAAGAGGAGCGGCAGTGGTCTTGGGATCTTGGGATGTTGGGGTGTTGGGGTCTTGGTGGTCTTGGGGTCTTGGGATCTTGGGGTGTTGGGGTCTTGGTGGTCTTGGGGTGTTGGGATCTTGGGATGTTGGGGTCTTGGTGGTCTTGGGGTCTTGGGATCTTGGGATGTTGGGGAGTTGGGGTCTTGGGATCTTGGATTGTTGGGGTCTTGGGATCTTGGGGTTTTGGGGTCTTGGTGGTCTTGGGGTCTTGGGATCTTGGGATGTTGGGGTGTTGGGGTCTTGGGATCTTGGGATGTTGGGGTGTTGGGGTCTTGGTGGTCTTGGGATGTTGGGGTGTTGGGGTCTTGGTGGTCTTGGGGTCTTGGGATCTTGGAGTGTTGGGGTCTTGGTGGTCTTGGGGTCTTGGGATCGTGGGGTGTTGGGGTCTTGGGATCTTGGGATGTTGGGGTGTTGGGGTCTTGGTGGTCTTGGGATCTTGGGATCTTGGGATGTTGGGGTGTGGGGTCTTGGTGGTCTTGGGATCTTGGGGTCTTGGGATCTTGGGATCTTGGGATGTTGGGGTGTTGGGGTCTTGGTGGTCTTGGGGTCTTGGGATCTTGGAGTGTTGGGGTCTTGGTGGTCTTGGGGTCTTGGGGTCTTGGGATCTTGGGGTGTTGGGGTCTTGGGATCTTGGGATCTTGGGATGTTGGGGTGTTGGGGTCTTGGTGGTCTTGGGGTCTTGGGATCTTGGGATGTCAGGGTCTTGGGATCTTGGGGTCTTCAATCAATCAATATCCTGTATTTACCAGGTAAAAAACTCATTGAGATTTAAAACCTCTTTTCCAAGAGTGACCTGGCCAAGACGGCAGCACACAAACAGCTCAGTTGCACATCACACAAGACTCAAATAAAATACAATCACACATTTCAGGAAAACATGATGAGACAATGCAATCACACAGTCCGATTGAGCTCAATTCTCTGTCTATTATAATTGACCTGAATTCCCCCAGAGTTACAAGATGTGTCAGTTTCTAGTCCTTCTGCACATCGTTCCAGGTCGACAGGGCTGAGCATTTAAAAGCCTTTTTGCCCAGTTCCGTTCTCACTATCGGGACCTGCATCTGTATAACGTCCAGAGAACGCAGACCATATCGGCTGTGGTTTCTGCACATGTGTACACACAAATATGTAGGAGAAAGTCCAAGAACTGATTTATAAATAAAAGTCTTGGGGTCGGGGGTGTTTTGGGGGTCTTGGGATCTTGGGGGCCTGGTGTTCTTGGGGATCTTGTGGTCTTGGGATGTTGGGGTCTTGGGATGTTGGGATGTTGGGGTCTTGGGATGTTGGGGTCTTGGTGTTCTTGGGGTCTTGGGATGTTGGGATCTTGGGGTCTTGGTGTTCTTGGGGTCTTGGGATGTTGGGATCTTGGGGTCTTGGTGTTCTTGGGGTCTTGGGATGTTAGGATCTTGGGGTCTTGGTGTTCTTGGGGTCTTGGGATGTTGGGATCTTGGGATCTTGGGATGTTGGGGTCTTGGGGTCTTGGGGTCTTGGGATGTTGGGGTCTTGGTGGTCTTGGGGTCTTGGGGTCTTGGTGTTCTTGGGGTCTTGGGATCTTGGTGTTCTTGGGGTCTTGGGATGTTGGGGTCTTGGGATGTTGGGGTCTTGGGGTGTTGGGATGTTAGCGTCTTGGTGTTCTTGGGTTCTTGGGATGTTGGGGTCTTGGGGTCTTGGTGGTCTTGGGGTCTTGGGATGTTGGGGTCTTGGGGTCTTGGAATGTTGGGGTCTTGGGATGTTGGGGTCTTGGGGTCTTGGGATGTTGGGGTCTTGGGGTCTTGGGATGTTCCCTGTACTTCCCTACACTTCCATACTCAGACACACCCCCACATGCATAAATACACTGACATTTGTTCTACAGGGGTCTGACCGGGTCTGACTGCTGGTCAGACGTATATATGAAGGCAGCATCTAGTCAGTATATACAGTATATCTATGGACAGGCTAGATAGAGTCCAGATAAGTAGAGAGAGTCCATCGACCAGCAATAGCGGGAATATAGAGCCCGGGGAACATACTGCCCTACAACGCAAGAAAGGGGTAACTCATTTTTTGTCAAAAATGAGATTTTTTCATTTTTGTGACATTAAAGGTCTGCTACATCATGTGGAGAAATATCTTGACTCAATGGTATCTTATTTGGGATATATTTGCGGGTGTTTTTCACAGTAACTCCCAAAAACTGCAGTGAAACAAGGAGAGAACACAGTAACTACAGTTACCTTTTTCTTCCTGTGTATAGATGTTCAACAGGCCCTACTGTACAACAGGCTGCTACCATTATGAACCAATGGGAGTTAACCCTTTCTTGCGTTGTATGGCCAGCTTATATTTTGCCTCAATGCACAGACAGACAGAGGTAACTCTGAAATAAGGGTAAAATGTTAAGTTTGAGTTAAATATTTTTACACAGCTAGACTACTACTGGCAAAAGCAAGAATTTGAACAATTTTCAGAATCCTAAGTTCAATACAGTTGACTGGACAACAGAAATACTTTAAACTCATTTTTCTCAGAACTGCACTCTGAGGAGTTACCCCTTTCTTCCGTTGTAGGGCAGCATAGGTATGCTCCCCTTGGGGTCTTGGGTCTCGGGATCTCAGAGCAGAGATAATAATATTTATACTGAACAGTATCGTCCTCTCTGACTGAGGGTCTTTCTCCTCCTCTTCACCCTCCCTCCCCTCTGCTGACAGTCAGGTTTCACTTTAACCCTGAGTGTGTGTGTCTGTGTGTGTGTGTGTATGATGGTGGAGTGTGTTTATGTGTGTCTGAGCTGAGTGTGTCTGACCGACGGCGGCGGTGAACGCTCGGTGAGAAACCGCCACTCTGGAGGTTTTCCATCCCTAAGATGGTCAGACGTGTCAGACCTGTGAGGGACGGCGAGTCGAGGCTCAGCGTGTCGGTCAGGGGACGAAGCCCGAGGACACCACAGACTTCAGACTGGACCAGGAGACAACAGGAAAACTTTATCTACATCTATTAAAACTACAACCTCAAGTTTAACAACGTGTGAATAAAGGTTAAAGTTCAGGAGGTTTCCTGCTTAGAGTTTGAAGATTGATTCGGCTTGAACGATTTTTGTTAAAATATATCCACTTTTTTTCCGAACGTCAAAAACATAAGCCGGTTTTGCTCTTCCGGTGGAATTGTAGCCTATGTTTACGTTTCCATGGTTTCAATAGTTGCGGTAAATGCATCGATTTTTTTTTTCCCCGATGAAAATCTGTAAAATGCATGGATCATCACAGCAGCTTTTAACAGTGGATATCACATAAATGGACATCCGTGTTAAAAGCCAGCGTTAATAGACCCATGCGTTTACCGCAACTATGACAACGACTTAAAACCATGGAAACATAAACATACAATTCCGCCGGAAATGCAAAACAGGCTTATGTTTTTGACGTTCGGAAAAAGGTGGATATACACAATATTTCTGTATTTAAAGGGATAGTTCAACATGTTGACAAATTGGCCCATCACCATAATCCCTATAGTCATAGCAGTAGGTTTGTTACCTTTAATTGTTGGTGCAAGCTGTTTTTAGATCGGCGGAGCAGAGCCGTGAGCTGCTCAGAGCTACGCTACGGAGGCTCATTATGGGATTTCTTGGTTTCCCTCATCAAACTCATCAAATACACAATCCAACAACTCCACAACGCTCTGGTGGACAAGTTGTGACCTGCACATTCACCACGCTATGAGATAATAACACAACGTTACCACACAGAGTTGTTTTAGAGGGAAACACAGAGACTGTTGATGAAAAACTGTCCCTGAAGGCAACGTGCATCAGCGGTTTTGCATGAATTTCCCTCTAAAACAACTCTGTGTGGTAACGTTGTGTTCCCTTTGTTTTTCATCCACTCAGGCATCACGACACTGGAAGACAAACGTCCACAAAGACACAACAGAGGGAATAAAAGTGAAGTGTGTCCCGATCCACCGCGTTGTGTTGCTCTTCTCTTCTAATTCCCAGTAAGAAGGTAGATAAGTGTGTTTCCTCTTCCTCCTCCTCCTCCTCCTCTCTGCTCGGTCTCTTAGACTTTAGGTGCTTTACGCTCTCCTGGATGTTTATACGAGCAGATTGAAGAGTGTTTATTGCTCCTGTGAACTGGAGCTCTCAGCAGGAGAACTTTAGGATGCGAGGGGCTTTCACACCGACACAGCCTCCTCCACCACCGCTGTCGCCGTGGTGACGCTGGGGGATGTTTCTCCATCAGGCCGACGTCCGAGGCCCAAACACATGCAGTAGTGTAGTCTATGTGGTACTCAGGTTTACTCAGTAGGCTATACCCACTGAAAATGCATAAATACTTCAGTATAGCCAGTACAACTAAACTATCTAACTAAAGTAAATGTCAATGGTTCTCAAAGTGGGAGGGTTGACAGGGTTCAAGGGTCCACTACTTTTTATTCACATTTTACCACTTTTTTATTTTCACTTTTTTAATCATTGTTTACATTTTTTTTCTTGGTGGTCTTGGGACCAGTTTCTTCTCAATTTTTCTGTTCTACTTTTTACTATTTTTTAAAGAAATTTTTACCTGTTTTTGTATTATTGTTTGCCCCCCCGCTTTTTGGAAAAATTTTACCACATTTTTCTATAATATTTTGAAACATTTTACCAGTTTGTCTAGAATTTCTTCTCAATTTTAAAACTTTTTTATTTTATTTTTTATTTTACCAGACCCCCCCCCCAAATTTTTACCACTTTTTTCAAAAAAATGTTTTTAACTTTTTTGTGAGAATTTTTTCCCACTTTTTACCAGAAATTTCTCTGTAATCTTTCAAAAATGTACGCCTAATTCAAATGTACATTGATTGTTTGTGTATTTCTGGTGTGTTGTCCAATGGGGGTCCGTGGTCTAATTTGTGTCAGTTTTGGGTCCTTGATATAAAACAGTTAGAGAAGCAGCGTCTATGTGATACAACTATGAACAGTTTACCACCTAAAAAGCAGTTTACCCACTAACTACACAACATTAGACTACACCACATGCAGTGTGAGTCGGCCAGCAATTAGACGGAGCCGCTCGGAGATGACTCACACTGAGACAGAGGAGGGAGAGGAGGGAGAGAGAGAGGCGTCTCCTCCTGAGAAAGACGAGTTGTTACGACTCCACCTGAGGAACTCTGTCTCTTCTGCGGCGGCGGCGGAGAGGAAAACGATCCGTTTGGAGGCCGAGAGGATTCCTGAGTTATTTTGTGCTTATGTTAGAGTGTGTGCAGTGTATATACAGTGTGTAGTGTGTTGAAGTGAGGGAGACCATATGTGATAATCGACGGCCAAGTCCCAACAGGAACAGTATAATTCCATCATTACATTATCCTCATGACAAAAACCCAACAGAGGCCAAACTCTGGAATCACAAGTAACCCTATTACACACACACAGACACACACAGACACACACACACACACACAGAGAGAAGTAGTGAGAGAGACAGGGAGGAGATGGGGAGACTCATTTCTGCTGCAGCTCATTTTCTCGAAATATTTCACATGAATATTGGCAGCGGTTATGCTGCAGAAGACAAAAGGAAATGAACCGTGGCTGCTGCAGCCAAAGACAACACACAGTGTGAGAAAGTCTCGCTACAGTTTCTGCTGCTCACAGCTCAGTCAGAGAGAGACCGTCTCCATCTACCAACCAGCTATTACAGTACACACAGAAAGAAAAGAAAAGAAAAGAAAAGAAGAGAAGAAACGCACTCGGGGGTATTTGAAACACGTGAAAATGAGTTGGTGAAGGAAGATTAGGGGAGAAATTAGCTGCTGGCTCTCGGTGCAGGAAGCAGATTGATACTTTATTAAAGCAGAAGTAAGCGATCGATCCGGTGGTTTTGTCTAACTTCCTGTCAGCAGATGGAGTTAGCAGCCCCCGCCCTCGTCCCTACGTCACCACATTCAGGCGCATCCCTTGGCTGCACACACAGAGAGGACTGCCCCTTTATGCCGTTCTCTCTCCTCATTGGATAAAGGTTGTAGGATACAAGGAAAGTTTTCTCCTGGGCTCAGAGCAGAGCAGAGTGACTGACAGACCCGTGTTTCAGACCAAACACTCTATAGAAGTGATTGCTGTCGGAAGATACAACTATTTAAGACTTAGATTAACACTAACATTCACCTGACTTCTGCTTTAATGACAATAACTTTGTTGTTGTTGTTGTGAGCGGTGAAATCGCTCAGTGTTTACACAGGCTCGGTCTCACTCTGGTTTCAGACGTTTCACTTCAGCCATTTCAGGCTCGAGGAGTAAACATTCCCTAAAATGAAGCCCACGCTCAGCGGCTAACAGTGAGGAGATTAACTCTGAGGAGAGAGAGGAGAGCACGGCTGGCTGTGTGTGTGTGTGGGGGGAGAGGAGGGGGGAGGAGGGGGTGGAGGAGGAGGGGAGGTGGTATCTGACTGTAAATGACACCTCCTCCTCTGTGGAGGAAGAGCAGAGAGCGACGCAGCGCTCCGCTCTGCTCTGCTGCTCTGCTTGGCATCGGCGCTCTGCTCCACGTCTCCGTGATGAGAACCAGGACCTGAAACAAACCTGCAGCAGCAAACCCAGCTCTGACATCATCACTCTGTCTGTGTGTGTGTGTGTGTGTGTGTGTGTGTGTGTGTGTGTGTGTCTGCAGTGCTCAGATAAATCTCCTACAATATGCGTCAGAAAAAAACACCTGAAAACTACTCAGGAGAATAATTTAACATTTCCGTGATTCCTATAATATAATATAACATAATATGATATAATATAATATAATATAATATAATATAATATAATATAAAACTATACAATGCAACGCAATAGGACGAATCGCCTTGTTGTTTACAACTACTTCCTGGTAGAAAACCAGCATGAGAACAATAGTGACGGACGAGAGTTTCACTATATTTATCTACTTTTTCATGTCACTACATCACCGTTTAGACTAATCTGATGTTTGTAAAGTTTATAAAACCAATGATTGGACAAACATTACTATTTACGTGTGCACATTTTTGTAATTAGTCATGGTTATCATAGATTAGCCGGGCTAACGGTTAGCTACCTGTTTAACTTTAATAACTCAGTGACTCAATAAACGCTCCATGAAAAAATATTTTCTCCAGCGGATATCTGAGTTCCAACATGACTGAGCTAACTGGAGTAGTTTCATGTGGTGTCCCACAACGGGAGGGTTTTAACAGCTGACGTCCTGCTGTTAGCTTAGCTGCTGCTGTTAGCTTAGCTACCGCCGTTAGCTTAGCTACCGTTAGCTGTCCCTGTCAGCTGCAGCCGCTGATGCTTTCTAGACACTGTGATTCCCCCAAACTGAATAAATCCAACACATAGCAACACAAAACACACACACAGAAATAGTAATGTTTCTTCCATCATTTCAGATTTGTCTAAACGGTGATAGGGCGTGAAAAATATGATATATAGCTAAACTCTCGTTCGTTACTATTGATCTCATTCAAATTACAGCTGGTTTTCTACCAGGAAGTAGAATGTAAACAACAAGGCGATTCGGTCTATACAATACAATACAATATAATATAAAACAATACAATACAATACAATACAATGCAATGCAATACAATATAATATAATATAATATAATACAATATAATATAAAACAATACAATGCAATAAAATATAACAAACTCTTCATCACTTCATCATCTTTGTTCTGGTTTGTTCAGCAGATCAACACAACGTCGCTCTTCTCAGACTAAACAACCTGCTGGTGATGATGTCATGGTCTGCTGATGATGATGTCATGGTCTGCTGCTGATGATGTCATGTTTCACCTCTTATAGTTTATTATATTGATCTTTCATTCGATGCTCCTCTCCCTGTTTCCATGGATACGGATGACTGACATCTGACATGGATCTGAAGAAAGACTCCTCTTCCTCCTTCTCCTTCATAACAACTCGGAGGTCGGAATTCCCAACTCGGAAATGTCCGACTTCCGACATCATTGCGTTCACGCTGCAGGAACTCGGATGAAAAAATATTATTAAAAAAAATATAATAATATTATTGTGGCTCATCGCTGAATATGAAAAATCAATGCAGCAGTAAATGATGTTTATTTTGGAGGAGAGGAGACGCTGCAGATGAGTGCACATATAATGTTACAGCCTTGATAACAGTTAAACCTTATTTCCGTCACATACGAGGAACACAATTTCACACCATACAACAACCACAGCTTAATATAAACGTATTTCATATAGGCTACTGCAATAATACACAAACATATGCATTAAAACCTCAACAAATAACTTAAAATGTCTAAATTCTAACCGTTAAAGACGAGGGCATGACGCCATGTTTTGATGTTGTCGTGACGTCAAGTCGGAAAGTCGGAGCTCTGATATGATACCAGAGTTTCCGACCTGTAATTTCTGAGTTCGACGCCGTTCAATTCATTTTTTACAACTCGGAGCTCGTTTTTTTCCGACTTCCGAGTTGTCTTGAACGCAGCATACATCAGTAATGACATCACTGGGCTTCAGCCAATGAAAATCTGAATAATAGTGTGAAATAATTGTGGGCGGAGCCTGTGAACCACCGGCTTTGACCTGACCTTACAGATTAAAAACTATTTTTACTATTTTGGTTTTTGTATGTTTTGCTATATTACGTTCCCCTTGTATGTATATATTTACTGATTCTTAATTGTATTGTATAAGTGTTGTGTTGTGTCTTGTGTTATAAGTTTGTCTGCGTCTACTGTATGATTGTTTTTGTTCTACTTTTTCCTTGATGGACTTGGAAGAATATAATATTTTGACTGAATGTTTGGACTCCACACTCCAAAAACTCAAATATCTTACCAAGAATATTTGTCTTATTTCTAGTCAAAACTCATCACATTAAAAAGCAGCTTGTTTTTTAAAAATCTGATAGTGGAGCAAGTTTTTCTTTCTTATTACAAGCACAAAAAACCTGCTTTCACTGGCAGATTTTTCTACTTATTTCAAGTGAAAATTAGTTTGAAACAAGTGAAAATGATCTAAAAACAAGTTAATTTTTAGGTGATGAGTCTTATTTTAAATGGAAAGAGTTTAGTTTTGACTAGAAATTAGACATTTTGACAAGAAAAATGACAAATATTCTTGGAAAGATTTTGAGTTTTTGCAGTGCAGGAAGAATAGCTACGGTGTGCTAATATACTGGTGCTGTTTGTAGATTGCCTTGGCTAATAACTTTGTAATTTTAATCATATTCATATTCTGTTTTTAGGGTGACTTTTTAACATCCGTCTGGGGACTACAGATGAAAAATAGCCTCTTGGCTAATTCTGGCGCATTTACAGTGATGTTATTAATGTGCACTGTCCCTGTTTTCAAATAAACTTATAAACTAAACTAAACTAATGGAGATCCAATAAATGAAATGAAATGAAAAACACTGATTCTTCTTCATGTGAATTTATGAACCATAAAGACGATTCAAAACATCAAACTTTGAACAAAAACAGCAGAATCACTTGGATCAGTTTGATCTGCATGTGGAAATATCTTCACATATTTACATTCAGTAACAGGTCAAAGTAAAACCAAAGACGGTTTATAAACCAAGACCTTCCATGAGGAGTCAGCTTCCTGTATGATGTCACTAGGCTTCTGCTCGGCCACGCCCCTTTAGGGAGACCAGAGGCAGCCAGGAGTGTATTGACTCCAATGGGACAATTGAACGTGAACACAGATTATGGTCTGTCCTTTCTCCCCACAGTCACTGAAGTAAATGTTGGACTCATTTTCCACAAGCCACATCTCTTCTGAACAGTTTGACACCAACATGGCAACTTTCAGACGGACACATCAGGAGAAAATCCACTTTGTTCCAGACCTGTCTCTGTCTCTACGACACACAGATCTCCATGGCAACGTCAAACAAACGGCCGCGAACTCCCGTGAAAATTATTTAAATTATTTTTGTCATGATAAATATGACTGTTAGTAGTGTAAATATTTAATGTTATCATAAGAAAATATAAATATCTCACTTTCATCTACCTACAGATTGTATAAATCCACACACACGTTCACAGACGAGGTGGTGACGGTTGGCCACGCCCACTTAGAGAGACAGGAAGTGAAACCATTTCTATCATTGGAGCCTCACATGGAGTATCTTTCCGTTTATTGAATATCTTTGGTAAAACCCAGCAGCAGCTCTGCAGAGTGAAAGTTGTCTGTACCGTGTGCTGCAGGTGGAGCCGACTCTTTAAACAGTTTAATCAGAGCTGAAGGACTCGGATCAGCTCACGGTCGCATGAGGCAGTCGAACGGATCTGAACGGATCCACCTGTGAAAGAGAAGACGGAGCAGACGAAACCCAAACAGGACATAACTACAGTAAAAATAAAGAAACTGTGAGAGGAGAGGAGCTGAAGAGGGCGGAGCAGTGGTGTAGTCTAATGTGTTGTACTGGGTAAACTGCTTTTTAGGTGGTAAACTGTTCATACTTGTATCACACAGACCACTGGTTCTCTAACTGTTTTATATCAAGGACCTTAAAATTGACACAAATTAGACCACGGACCCCCATTGGACAAAACACCAGAAATACACAAACAATCAATGTACGTTTAAATTACACTGTAGTCAAAACTAATCTCTTTTCACTTAGAATAAGACTCATCACCTACAATTTAACTTGTTTTTAGATAATTTTCACTTGTTTAAAACAAATCTTCACATGGAGTTTTTCCTCAGTCGATGTGAGGGTCTAAGGACAGAGGATGTTGCTACGATGCCATGTAAAACCCTTTGAGACAAACTGTTTGTAAAAACGGGCTATACAAATAAAATTGCCTTGCCTGCCTTGCCTTGAAATAAGTAGAAAAATCTGCCAGTGAAAGCAAGTTTTTTGTGCTTGTAATAAGAAAGAAAAACTTGCTCCACTGTCAGATTTTTCTACTTATTTCAAGTGAAAATCTGCTTGAAAGAAGTAAAAAGTGTCTAAAAACAAGCTACTTTTTAAATGTGATGAGTCGTATTTTATGTATAACTAGATAAAGTAGCATTTCCTGATGGAAATGCGTGTGAATGCTGAAAGCAGCTGAACGCTGTTGCAGAATTAGCAAATAGTGCAAGCAGTGACTGATCACCATACAAATGTTTGACCGAGGTAGGAATCGAACCCTCAACCTCATGGTCAGTAGACTTTCACTCTGCCTCTAGGGCACAGTGTACACACAGTTGCAGAGACTGTTGTCTGTTGATGAGCTGCACTCTGTCTCACTCTGAAGTTAACGAGCCCAAAGCTGCACCTGTTGGAAACACACTGTGTCAACACCAAGAAAGCTTGAGAGTCAAGCTTGAATGACTTACAATGAAAATGTCTGTGAATTTCAGGCTGAGAGCAGCAGTTTCAACATGAAGCAAGTTATCAGAAGTCAACAGAGGACGACTGGGAAAATAATTCACTATAATTGTTGTTGAGGCAAGATTTGAACCAGCAACCTTCAGGTCTTCAGCCCAGTGATCTAACCACTTCACCATAGTTACATTCAATGAGAGAAGGGTAAAAGAAATCCCTGTATATCCCTGAATTAGCAGAATAAATTGACAAAGAGATGCGGAATGACATGCAAGAAAGATGTCCAAGGAAGGAATTGAACCCACAACTTCATGAGTAGTAAGCTAACACACTAACCACATGGCCACCGAGGACCTGAGTTTGAATCAGCTTTATACTGTGAGGAATCAAAGACTGTCCAGTGACAGCTGAATAGTTGGAATCAGTCAAGTAAAGTCAAGCAATGACATGACTGAGGCAGGAATCAAACCCATGATCTCATGATCTCTAATCCTTTACTCTGCCGCTTCGCCACAGAGAGCACGCTGTTCCCAAGACTGTTGTCATTCATTGTAATGTGATGATGTGGTACAAATAATCAATGAGATAACGAAGACCTGTAACCAATTGAAGGCGGGGGAGGGGAGGTGAATTCTGCCAGTGAAGTCCCATAGTGGGCAGCGCAGGACAAGAAATGATGGGTACAAATCATTCAAGAGCTTTAAGCCTGTGCATATTCAAGAGCTTTGCTTTTCTCTGCTGCATTCTTGGTTTTCAAAGTTCCAGTGCAAATCAATCTTAGTGAAGTGGTATAAACAAGAAACATGTTAACACAAACCAAGATTGAAAGAGGTAAAGAGAATAGGTGGGGGCGCATATGCATTATCAAGTTTGATCATGTGACCAGACCAAGTGGTATTGGTTTAAGTTCAAAGTGGCTGACACACTAACAAGACTGCTCAGGTGGTATTTGAACCAGTGACTTGTGGTTGGATGGCAGGAACCTTATCCACTGGGCTATTCCAACACTTCTGGTGAAGTAGAGGTTGAGACTTTGATGAATGTGAGATTTTTCAATGATGCTTTAAAAAAAAAGAAAAGAGTAGAAATGAGCCACAACAAGTAAGTACAGGACTTTTTTGTGAAAATAGTGCAACAGTGATCAATGGTTGACCAAGGTAGGAATCAAACCCACAATCTCATGGTCAGTAGACTTTAACTCTGCCTCTAGGGCACAGTGTACACACAGTTGCAAAGACTGTTGTCTGTTGATGAGCTGCACTCTGTCTCACTCTGAAGTTAACGAGCCCAAAGCTGCACCTGTTGGAAACACACTGTGTCAACACCAAGAAAGCTTGAGAGTCAAGCTTGAATGACTTAGAATGAAAATGTCTGTGAATTTCAGGCTGAGAGCAGCAGTTTCAACATGAAGCAAGTTATCAGAAGTCAACAGAGGACGACTGGGAAAATAATTCACTATAATTGTTGTTGAGGCAAGATTTGAACCAGCAACCTTCAGGTCTTCAGCCCAACAAGCTAACCACTAGGCTACAGACAGAGATAGTATGTAAGGGGCAAAGAAAACCTTTAATAAGAGGATCACTGGCTTCTGCTTAAAAAAAAAAAGTAAGGAAAGTGCAGAAATTAGCCACACCAAGTAAGAAGAGGACCTTTTTTGTGACCTGTGACTATTTTTTGGTGAATTAAAACAAATTAAAAAGCACTTGACAGCAAGTTACAAAGTTGAGCTCCTTCTCCTGCTGCTGTGAAAAAAATGCATTGGGCTGAATGAGAGCAGAGAGCTCCCTGGCTGCATTTAAAAAATATTTTAAATTATTATCTAAGTCTCTTTGCATTTTTGACCAGAATTTTAGCCAGAAGACAAGTGTGGCTACAAAACTGGAGAAAATAATGTGTCTAGAGTTTAATTTGTGGCCATGCTGACAGTTTAGCCAGAAAAACTCTAGAATGTTTTTTTGCCTCTCTCCACTCTGGCTGACAATGTCACCACTCTAGCTCTGCTCGTCAGACGCAACACACACCCATTATAAAGCTGGATTTTGTCAAAAAACTTAATGATTTTAAAACTGCCAAATATCAGAAACTGTTGAAGATATCAATAAGCTGAGTCATAGAGGAACACTTAAAAAGTTTGTCTACAGCTCAGAATTTGAATGAAGTCTCTAGCAGAAAGTATGGTGAAGCTTTAGTGGCTGAAAGAAGTAAGAAGATTTGAAGAGTTTGAAGACTGTTCCAATGCATTCTCTATGGGGAAAAAAAGAATCAGAAAAAGTTAAATATTTGAAAAGGTATAAAACGTATGAAAAATTTGAATACATCCGATAAAGTCCAGAAAAGCTGCACGATTTGATGTATGAATGGTTGAAATAGGACAAAGTATGAAGGACTAGAAGAAGACCGTAAAAAGGCGGAAGAAAATGGCCGAACAGAGGAACAATAGATTTGTTTTGACTAGAAATTACATTTTGACTAGAGATAAGACAAATATTCTTGGTAAGATTTTGAGTTTTTGCAGTGTAGGCGTACATTTTTGAAAGATTATAGAGAAATTTCTGGGGAAAAAAGTGGTACAATTTCTCCCCAAAAAAGTTGAAACATTTCTAGAAAAAAGTGGTAAAAATTCTCACAAAAAAATAAACAGAAAAGTTTAAATGTTTTAGGAAAAAAGTGGTAAAATGTTGCCTTTTTTTGGTTTTGTTTTGTTTTTTCTGGTAAAATTTCTCAGAAAAAGTGGTAAAATTAAAAAAAAAAAAAAAAAGTTCACATTTTTTCAGAAGAAACTGGTAAAAATTTCTCAAAGATGCTGCTGCTGTCAATGCTGCGGAAGAAGCAGCGCAGTATCCTATTGTTGAGACTGGGTTTAAGGCGGTGGGCCGACGTCCAACTGGCGATGTCAGCAAGGCGTGTGTGTGTGTGTGTGTGTGTGTGTGTGTGTGTGTGTGTGTGTGTGTGCGTGTGTCCGTGTGTGTGTGTGTGTGTGTGTGTGTGTGTGTGTGTGTGTGCGTGTGAGTGTGTGTGCGTGTGTGTGTGTGTGTGTGTGTGTGTGTATACGTGTGTGTGCGTGCGTGTGTGTGTGCGCTGGGCGTGGCAAACTATCACTGCACCGGACACATTCCTCCAAACACACAGGATACACAGAGTCAATATCACATCCCATAATTCACCAGAGGGAGGAGGAGGAGGAGGAGGAAGAGGAGGAGGAGGAAGAGATCCTGATCTCAATGGGCTTTTATCTGGTTAAATAAAGGTTAAATAAAAAAAAATAAAAAAGAGGAGGAGGAGGAGGGGGCCAAAACTGATATTGTAACTTGTGCGGACACCTCAGGGTACAAGCTGACAACCTATCCAGTGTCAGTAACTGACCCCTCAACATGTATTCTACCAGGTTGTCAGCTTAGGAAATGATTTTTTGTTCATTTCATGACTGTTTTCTAAAGGTGGTAAAATCGGATTTTACCCCCCAAAGTGCTTCCTTATTCTTTGAACCTCCTCTTGTAATTTTGAGAAAATTTGCAATATAATCCAATTCATATGCAAACACGATCTTTAGAAAACAACAATCAATATACCAAAGGAGTATTGCACTGTAGGGGGCGCTGTTTGTCACCACAGCTGTCGAATGAGGCAACAGTGAAGATGATCACAGCAGGTGTCAACAGTCTCAACAGGGTAATGTATTTCAGATAATTTGTCTAATTGTCTACAAACAAGGAGAAGAGAGGAGAGGAGAGGAGAGGAGAGGAGGAGAGGAGAGGAGGGGAGAGGAGAGGAGAGGAGAGGAGAGGAGAGGAGAGGAGAGGAGAGGAGAGGAGAGGAGAGGAGGGGAGGAGAGGAGAGGAGGGGAGAGGAGAGGAGAGGAGAGGAGAGGAGAGGAGAGGAGAGGAGAGGAGGGGAGGGGAGAGGAGAGGAGGAGAAGAGAGGAGAAGAGAGGAGAGGAGAGGAGGGGAGAGGAGAGGAGGAGAGGAGAGGAGAGGAGAGGAGAGGAGAGGAGGGGAGGGGAGGAGAGGAGAGGAAGGGAGGAGAGGAGAGGAGAGGAGAGGAGGGGAGGGGAGATGAGAGGAGAGGAGGGGAGAGGAGAGGAGAGGAGAGGAGGGGAGAGGAAGGGAGGAGAGGAAGGGAGAGGAGAGGAGAGGAGGGTAGGGGAGATGAGAGGAGGAGAGGAGAGGAGAGGAAGGGAGGAGAGGAGGGGAGGGGAGATGAGAGGAAGAGAGGAGAGGAGAGGAGAGGAAGGGAGGAGAGGAGGGGAGGGGAGAGGAGAGGAAGGGAGGAGAGGAGATGAGAGGAGAGGAGGGGAGAGGAGAGGAGAGGAGAGGAGAGGAGAGGAGAGGAGGGGAGATGAGAGGAGGAGAGGAGAGGAGGGGAGATGAGAGGAGAGGAAGGGAGGAGAGGAGAGGAGAGGAGGGGAGAGGAGAGGAGAGGAGAGGAGGGGAGAGGAAGGGAGGAGAGGAAGGGAGAGGAGAGGAGAGGAGGGTAGGGGAGATGAGAGGAGGAGAGGAGAGGAGAGGAAGGGAGGAGAGGAGGGGAGGGGAGATGAGAGGAAGAGAGGAGAGGAGAGGAGAGGAAGGGAGGAGAGGAGGGGAGGGGAGAGGAGAGGAAGGGAGGAGAGGAGATGAGAGGAGAGGAGGGGAGAGGAGAGGAGAGGAGAGGAGAGGAGAGGAGAGGAGGGGAGATGAGAGGAGGAGAGGAGAGGAGGGGAGATGAGAGGAGAGGAAGGGAGGAGAGGAGGGGAGGGGAGATGAGAGGAGAGGAAGGGAGGAGAGGAGGGGAGGGGAGATGAGAGGAGGAGAGGAGAGGAGAGGAGGGGAGATGAGAGGAGAGGAAGGGAGGAGAGGAGGGGAGGGGAGATGAGAGGAGAGGAGAGGAAGGGAGGAGAGGAGATGAGAGGAGGGGAGAGGAGAGGAGAGGAGAGGAGAGGAGAGGAGAGGAGAGGAGAGGAGAGGAGAGGAGAGGAGAGGAGGAGAGGAGAGGTTCATTGTAAATTGATACATTGTTGTTTCTGATTAATGATGTGAATAACCAGTGGGTTATTGGGGCAGTGGCACAAGAACAGTAATTCTTCCTTTATCACTCTGAATTAGTAGCATTAATGCATTAATTTACAATGAATAAGCGATAATTAGGAGTTAATATCAGGAAAAATCTTAATTCATGGTGTAATAGAGGTAGAATAAGGTGTTAATATGTGCTTAATAATTACTAATAAAGAGCTATAAGCTACGTATATGCATATTAGCCTAATAAGCACCTAGGTAATGGTGAATATGTGTTCCCTTATCTAAAGTGTTACCGATATATCAGATAAACCTTCGGTCTGGACTTTAAAGCTATCAGTAAGCGATCCGGTGGTTTTGTCTAACTTCCTGTCAGCCGATGGAGTTAGCAGCCCCCGCCCTCGTCATGGATCTATTGGTCCTCGTCCCTACGTCACCACATTCAGGCGCATCCCTTGGCTGCACACACAGAGAGGACTGCCCCTTTATGCCGTTCTCTCTCCTCATTGGATAAAGGTTGTAGGATACAAGGAAAGTTTTCTCCTGGGCTCAGAGCAGAGCAGAGGGACTGACAGACCCGTGTTTCAGACCAAACACTCTATAGAAGTGATTGCTGTCGGAAGATACTTAAGACTTATATTAACACAAACATATCACTTACTTCTGCTTTAACTGAAAGTTGTGATTGTGAAAATGCTTTGGTTAAGTTTAATGTCATAATATATGATTTAATAATTTAGGATTGAGTTAAGTAGCCTAAATAGAATTTCCAGTTTGATATCTAGGCTATTATTATTACAATTTATGGCTTCTAGTTTGGATGACCTTAAGTAGGTAAATGTGTTTATTATAGAAAGATAATTTACAACATGCTAAGGATAGCCTACATGTTTGAATGTGAAATATGTTCTGGCTGTTACTGTATGTGTTATTATAGTTCAAATTGCACTTTCTGTTATTGATGATAACTTAAAAGGGGGAGGTGTATATATATATAACTGAACTAATGTTGCCACAGCAACTGGAACAACGTAGCGCAGAGCCGTTAATGTGTTGTTGCCTCTCAGCAGCTCTTTGACTGTGACGATGCAGAAGAAGAGAATCTGGACTTTTCTATGAGCCAGGTCTCCAGTAATTATTCATAATAATGAGTTATTATACCAAAGAAAGAAAACAAATAGAACATTAAAGGGATAGTTCACCCAAAATTGAAATTTGGGAGAAGTTTCAGAGTCCTCCGTGGCTTCTCTGAGTTACAGCGGGGCTCCGTGCAGCACTGCATGTCCATATGACGGTTGCAAATGGATACCAACTGTCTTTGTAACAAAAAGACACACCAAAAAACATCCAGATACCTCCATACTGCTCGTATGTAATGTCCCTCTGGTATTGAAGCCCCAACATGAGAAATTCTCCTGAAAAAAATTAAATAAGTCTATATTTCAAGCTTGTTTGTAGCGGAAGCTCCCAGTGTCGCCTTTCCTTTGATTTGCACTGACCGGTGGAACAATTTCTCATGTCGGGGCTTCAATACAAGACGGACATTACATACGAGCAGCATGGAGGTATCTGGATGTTTTTTGGTGTGTCTTTTTGTTACGAAGACAGTTGGTATCCATTTGCAACCGTTATATGGACAAATACTACTGCACGGACCCCCCCGTAACTCAGAGAAGCCACGGAGGACTCTGAAACTTCTCACAGCTCTTAGTCCACATGAGGGTGAGTAGATAATGAGTGAAATTTGAATTTTGGGTGAACTATCCCTTTAACATTGATAAAGCAGCAGGTATAAAGTGCCTACTCTTTGCCTAGACAGTAAAAAAAAAAGTGAACAGGTGCATTTTGTTTAAAAAAAAATGAAAAGAAAAGGAAAAAGAAACATGTTTGTGGTGTTTGGTTTTTCCTCTGGTGTCAGTGAAACAGTTAAAGGAGGAAACTTCACTTGTGCATTTTTTGTTCTGCAGCTTTTTGTATCGCGAGAGCAGAGGAAGAAGAAAGAGAACTAAAGTTTGGAGAGAGGGACAGAGAGAGAAAGAGAGAGATCGGATCGGAGCTGGGACTGGGACAGAGAGAGAGTTTGGTTCTTGTCATCGTGAGGAAGAGGAATGCAGCAGCTCCTCTGATCTGAGCGCAGCGCAGCGGCACAGCTGGATGCAGCACAGTCCAACTGTTACCATGCGCATTTCTTTATTTACAGCAGCAGCAGCAGCAGCAGCAGCTCAGCGAAGTCTCCACTGACTCCGACTTCACTTCTTCTCCTCTTTCTCCTTCTTCTGCTCCTGCAACTTCTCCAACCTCTCCTCTCCTCTCCTCCTCTCCTCTCCAGTCCCGCTGCGTCGCGGAGGAGACAAGGTAACGCAGCCGCTCCAACCTGCGCACTTTTTTTTTGCACAGAAGTTTTTTTTTCTCTTCTTTTTTCTTCTTAGCTCTTTTCCCTGTTAAAAGGGTTTTCTATGGAGTTTTTTTTCCTCAGTGGATGTGAGGGTCTATAAGGACAGAGGATGTTGTTGTGATGCCATGTAAAGCCTTTTGAGACAAACTGCTGGTAAAAAACGGGCTATAGACCTACAAATAAAATTGCCTTGCCTTAGCTCTTTGCGGCTGCGCTGAGTGACTGAGTTGAGTTGAGTTGAGTTGAGTGTGTTGTATCATAAAGTTCCTGATCTCATCACTCAAGAGTTTTTTTTTTGTGTTTTTTCTCAGCATCTCTGCGGCGGCGGCTCCTCCTCACGTTTCTCTGACGGAGGAAACCAACAGTGACGGTGACTTTACTTTACTTGAACTCATCCACCGAGCAGCAGCAGCGGTTGTTGTTGGACTAGAGAGACTGTAGAGAGAGAGCGGACATGCCGGACAGGAGGAGCAGAGTGCGGCTGCTGCAGCTGGCCGTGGCCGTGGCTCTGCTGCTGCTGGCGGCCGCCGTGGAGCTCCGAGCCGCGGCCGAAGCTCCAGAGAGCGGCGGCGGAGGAGGAGGAGGAGGAGGAGGAGGGGGGGACGGAGGAGAGCTGCTGGTCCGGCAGACCGAGTCCTCCAGAGCCAGCAGAGCCAAGAGGAGAGGCGGCTCCGACGTCCTCAGAGGGTAAGGTCAACCAACATCAGCGCAGTGGTTTTAAGATACTTGCAGATGTAACAATACTCAAGTGTTTTATGTCTAAATATTAGAACCTCCGCTGTAAGCACACTGAGGCCAGTTTGTCCTAGAACACTGTAGAAAGAAATAATTTAGGCCAAATGCTAGAAATTTGAGGTCTGCTTTTTGAAAAATGTCAAATCCCTTGTGAAAACACTCCTTCAGTCATGAGAATGAACTGTTTTGGTGCTTGAAATAGGATATGAATACAGTAATAGATACGTGTAGAAAAGAAGTCTAAAATGACATTTTGTAAGATTGTTTTTTGAGCACAAATGTTGTCATTCTGCCGTTCTATTGTCACCAAATGTCTCAAATGTGAGATAAAAGAAGCCGAATATTGACTTCACATTACATATAAAGCTCATAGCTGCACGTGCAGACCTCAGGATGTTTAAATGACTTGATGAACCCCGGTACCTTTCTGATCATGTGGCCCCCCACCTAACGGCTGTGGCCCTAAACAACCACATAGAGGGTTTATACCAGGGGCCGGCCCTGAGTGGTGGACATGCAGTAACGGAGTAAATGTACTTGAGTAGGCTACACTGCAAAAACTCAAAATCTTTCCAAGAATATTTGTCTTATTTCTTGTCAAAACTAATCTCTTTCCACTTAAAATAAGACTCATCACCTAAAAATGAACTTGTTTTTAGATCATTTTCACTTGTTTCAAACTCATTTTAACTTGAAATATGTAGAAAAATCTGCCAATGAAAGCAAGTTTTTTGTGCTTGTAATAACGAAGAAAAACTTGCTCCACTATCAGATTTTTCTACTTATTTCAAATGAAAATCTGCTTGAAAGAAGTAAAAAGTGTCTAAAAACAAGCTACTTTTTTTATGTATAACTATGTATGTATCCGGGTTAGGTCAACCAACATCAGTGCAGTGGTGGACATGCAGTAACGCAGTAAATGTACTTGAGTAGCCTACACTGCAAAAACTCAAAATCTTTGTCTTATGTCCTTCCTATGTGTAAAACAAATCGCTTCTCTAAATCATTCGTCCCCTCTGCACTCAAATTCTTCATGGGGTTTTATTCTTTTTCTATATTTCTTAATTCTTAAAGCAATATGTTTTGTAAATTATTTCTACTTATACAGTAGCTTTTATACTTATTATCCATTCTACGCTGCAAAAACTCAAAATCTTTCCAAGAATATCTGTCTTATTTCTTGTCAAAATGTCTCATTTCTAGTCAAAACTAATCTCTTTCCACTTAAAATAAGACTCATCACCTAAAAATCAACTTGTTTTTAGGTCATTTTCACTTGCTGAGATTGACATAACACTGTCATAACCATGACATAACACTGTCATAAACATCAATGAATATTTCTGACAGCTGTGGTTAAGTGTCATTCGGTAAGTTATGTCACTTTTGATGCAAAGTTGACATTGTTTGAGATGTTTTTGTTCTGACAACTTGACATAAAGACAATTTAAACTGTCACAGCAGACCTATATGGCCAAACTGTAACAATGATGTCAAGTTCTCATAACAAGGACATTATGTCATGGTTATGACAGTGTTATGTCAATCTTATGAATAAGCTATCTATTCAAGTAAAGTGTTACCGAGTAAATGGACTTGAGTACTGTACTTGAGTACATATCCAGAGGATTTGTACTTTACTTGAGTATTAGATTTCTTTGGTACTTATTACTCTTACTTGAATACATTTCCAAGACAAATATTTTTACTTTTACTGGAGTTAATTAGTAGGAAGGCTGAAAAGTACTCGTTACTTTCAGGTCTTTTTCTAAAATCCTATTGGACACAAGCTGTGTTTGTCAAAGAAGGAAACCCTAATACTTAAGTACCTTTAGAAGCAAGTACTTTTTTACTCTTACTGGAGTAACATGTCGACTGAGCTACTTTTACTTGTAACGGAGTAAATTTTGACCAGTAGTATTTGTACTCTTACTCAAGTACTGGGGTGGAGTACTCTGTCCATCTCTGGTCAACATCATCATCATCAACCTCCTCATCCTCACTATTAGCTCCTCTTTCTCTTCGTTTCTTTTCTTTTCTTTTCTTCTCCTTTAAAGGGATAGTTGCAACATTTTGGCAAACTGGTCCATCGCCATAATCCCTATAGTCATAGCAGTAGGTTCGTTACCTTTAATTGTTGGTGCAAGCTATTTTTAGAACGGCGGAGCAGAGCCGTGAGCTGCTCAGAGCTACGCTATGGAGGCTCATTATGGGATTTCTTGGTTTCCCTCATCAAACTCATCAAATACACAATCCAACAACTCCACAACGCTCTGGTGGACAAGTTGTGACCTGCACATTCACCACACTATGAGATAATAACACAACGTTACCACACAGAGTTGTTTTAGAGGGAAATTCATGCAAAACCACTGATGCACGTTGCCTTCAGGGACAGTTTTTCATCAACAGTCTCTGTATTTCCCTCTAAAACAACTCTGTGTGGTAACGTTGTGTTATTATCTCATAGCGTGGTGAATGTGCAGCTCACAACTTGTCCACCAGAGCGTTGTGGAGTTGTTGGATTATGTATTTGATGAGTTTGATGAGGGAAACCAAGAAATCCCATTATGAGCTATTTCTAAAAATAGCTTACACAAACAATTAAAGGTAACGAACCTACTGCTATGAATATAGGGATTATGGCAATGGGCCAATTTGCCAAAATGTTGAACTATCCCTTTAACTGAGCAGGGAGACGTCTCTCTGCTCGGTGTTTTATTGTGTTGTTGTGGAGCAGGTGTCTAGTTGTTCATCTCACCTTTGACCTGTTGCTCCTCCATGATGATGATGACTGAAGGTCGCGTGCATGTGCGTGTGTGTGTTTTTGTGTGTGTGTGTGTGTGTGTGTGTGTGTGTGTGTGTGTGTGTGTGTGTGTGAGTGTGTGTGTGTGCGTGTGTTTTAATAAGGCAGAGCTGTGAGTGACAGTGTCTATGATGGGAAGTTTGGAGCAAAGTTTAGTAATTAAATACTGGCAAGAAGATCACATTCCTGCTGACTGCAATAATAAATTACATCCAAACAAAGGAGGCCATTGGTCGTGTGTGGCTGTGGCAGAGAGAGGGAGAGAGGGAGGGAGGGAGGGAGAGAAGGAGGGAGGGAGAGAGGGAGGGAGAGACTGAGACACAGAGAGAGAGAGAGAGAGAGACTAACAGCCTAATCCTCTCTCTGGCCAAAAACACCACACCCCAGTTGTGGATAAATCACATCTGCAGCTGTACACAGTGGGTCACTGCTGGAGAGGCTGTGTGTGTGTGTGTGTGTGTGTGTGTGTGTGTGTGTGTGTGTGTGTGTGTGTGTGAATGAGAGAGAGTGCAGGGAAAGAGAGTCAGACAGACAGAGGAAAAGAAAAGAAAAGAAGAGGAGAGGAGAGGAGAGGAGAGGAGAGGAGAGGAGAGGAGAGGAGAGGAGAGGAGGACTGTGTGTGTCCATGATGACAGTGAACAGCTGATGGAGGTTCGGTCTCCACAGGTGTTGGTGTTTGACGTGCTCTACGTTAATGTAGCAGAACATGAGGGTTCAGAGGCAGGAAGTGTTCAGCTGCTGCACACTGAGTCTCTCTGACTCACCTCCACAACACAACACGACACAACACGACACGGCACGGCACACCACGACACGACACGACATGACACACAACGGCACGGCACACCACGCCACACCATGCCATGCCACGACACAACGACACGACACAACACGCTTCATTATCGTAGGGCACCGTGTCCAGAGGCTGAGCCCTGATTGGTTCATATAGAGGCCCACTGTCCACTGGAGGGAACGGCATAGGAGACACTGTAGGACACTCTCTGTAGTAGAAGACACTGTAGGACACTCTGTAGGAGACACTGTAGGACACTCTCTGTAGTAGAAGACACTGTAGGACACTCTGTAGGAGACACTGTAGGACACTCTCTGTAGTAGAAGACACTGTAGGAGACACTGTAGGACACTCTGTAGGACTCTCTCTGTAGTAGGAGACACTGTAGGACACTCTGTAGGAGACACTGTAGGACATTTTGTAGGACTCTCTCTGTAGTAGGAGACACTGTAGGACACTCTGTAGGAGACACTGTAGGACACTCTGTAGGACTCTCTCTGTAGTAGGAGACACTGGAGGAGACACTGTAGGACACTCTCTGTAGTAGAAGACACTGTAGGACACTCTGTAGGAGACACTGTAGGACACTCTCTGTAGTAGAAGACACTGTAGGAGACACTGTAGGACACTCTGTAGGACTCTCTCTGTAGTAGGAGACACTGTAGGACACTCTGTAGGAGACACTGTAGGACATTTTGTAGGACTCTCTCTGTAGTAGGAGACACTGTAGGACACTCTGTAGGAGACACTGTAGGACACTCTGTAGGACTCTCTCTGTAGTAGGAGACACTGTAGGACACTCTGTAGGACTCTCTCTGTAGTAGGAGACACTGTAGGACACTCTGTAGGACTCTCTCTGTAGTAGGAGACACTGTAGGACACTCTGTAGGACTCTCTCTGTAGTAGGAGACACTGTAGGACACTCTGTAGGAGACACTGTAGGACACTCTGTAGGACTCTCTCTGTAGTAGGAGACACTGTAGGACACTCTGTAGGAGACACTGTAGGACACTCTGTAGGACTCTCTCTGTAGTAGGAGACACTGTAGGACACTCTGTAGGAGACACTGTAGGACACTCTGTAGGACTCTCTCTGTAGTAGGAGACACTGTAGGGCACTCTGTAGGACTCTCTCTGTAGTAGGAGACACTGTAGGACACTCTGTAGGACTCTCTCTGTAGTAGGAGACACTGTAGGACACTCTGTCGGACTCTCTCTGTAGTAGGAGACACTGTAGGGCACTCTATTAACTATCTAGTCTTCAATGGCTTCCCGGGAGGCTTCTTTAAACGTTGAACTCTGCGAGTGAACAATGGACCAAGGCAAGGTCCACTTCCACACAGAAAACGTACCCACACCCAGGTTTCACCACCAAAAATAACAAAATAACATCTTGAAAAGAAGACTATTACATCACACAACAGCTACAGACTTTTACTTCACCTCATGGTTGTTCAGATCCCGGACGAGCCCCCAATTTTTACATTAATTTAGCAGAACATGTGGATTCAGAGGCAGGAAGTGTTCAGCGGCTGCACACTGAGACTGTAGGACACTCTGTAGGACTCTCTCTGTAGTAGGAGACACTGTATGACACTCTGTAGGACTCTCTGTAGGACACTCTCTGTAGTAGGAGACACTGTAGGACACTCTGTAGGACTCACTCTGTAGTAGGAGACACTGTAGGACACTCTGTAGGACACTCTGTAGGAGACACTGTATGACACTCTGTAGGACTCTCTCTGTAGTAGGAGACACTGTAGGACACTCTGTAGGAGACACTGTAGGACACTCTGTAGGAGACACTGTAGGACACTCTGTAGGACTCTCTCTGTAGTAGGAGACACTGTAGGACACTCTGTAGGACTCTCTCTGTAGTAGGAGACACTGTAGGACACTCTGTAGGACTCTCTCTGTAGTAGGAGACACTGTAGGACACTCTGTAGGACTCGCTCTGTAGTAGGAGACACTGTAGGACACTCTGTAGGACTCACTCTGTAGTAGGAGACACTGTAGGTCTCTTTGTAGGAGACACTGTAGGAGACACTGTAGGTCTCTTTGTAGGAGACACTGTAGGAGACACTGTAGGACTCTCTCTGTAGTAGGAGACACTGTAGGACACTCTGTAGGTCTCTTTGTAGGAGACACTGTAGGAGACTCTCTGTAGGACTCTCTCTGTAGTAGGAGACACTGTAGGACACTCTGTAGGAGACACTGTAGGACACTCTCTGTAGTAGGAGACACTGTAGGACACTCTGTAGGACTCTCTCTGTAGTAGGAGACACTGTAGGACACTCTGTAGGACACTCTGTAGGACTCACTCTGTAGTAGGAGACACTGTAGGACACTCTATTAACTATCTAGTCTTCAGTGGCTTCCCGGGAGGCTTCTTTAAACGTTGAACTCTGCGAGTGAACAATGGACCAAGGCAAGGTCCACTGCCACACAGAAAACGTACCCACACCCAGGTTTCACCACCAAAAACAAGAAAGGCAAAATAACAAAATAACATCTTGAAAAGAAGCCTATTACATCACACAACAGCTACAGACTTTTACTTCACCTCATGGTTGTTCAGATCCCGGACGAGCCCCCAATTTTTACATTAATTTAGCAGAACATGTGGATTCAGAGGCAGGAAGTGTTCAGCGGCTGCACCAAGGGGGCAGTTGTGGGTCTGAGAAGTGAAGCTCACTTCCGCGTTCAAAAAACTGCAATCCCCTCTTCTTCCTCTGGGGGCTGGTGTCAGAAAGCAGCATTCCCCATAGACCCCCATGTTAAAATCACCGACTTTACATCCTCAATAAACATGTTAAAAGCCTGGTGTCAGAACGTTTTTTCGTCTCAATCGATAGTTTCTACCCCCGCACACACTCTGAGGGGGGTGAATTTTTTTAAAACTCTACCATTTTACTATTATTAGGTTTAAAATTCTGGCCAATTAGGGCGCGGAAACGTTGAGTGACAGGTCCGAGCAGCTCCATGGACAGCTGCTTCGAGGCCAGTGGGCGGGTTCTCGGCCGGCCAATCCAACATGGCGCTGTTCAGGCCGCCATATTGGAGTCACAAAAACGACTCCCCAAAACCAATGGGGGACGTCACGGACGCTACATCCATTCTTTTTACAGTCTATGGGCTGCACACTGAGACACTGTAGGACACTCTGTAGGACACTCTGTAGGACTCTCTCTGTAGTAGGAGACTCTGTAGGACACTCTGTAGGTCTCTCTGTAGTAGGAGACACTGTAGGAGACTCTGTAGGACACTCTGTAGGACTCTCTCTGTAGTAGGAGACTCTGTAGGACACTCTGTAGGTCTCTCTGTAGTAGGAGACACTGTAGGAGACTCTGTAGGACACTCTGTAGGACTCTCTCTGTAATAGGAGACACTGTAGGACACTCTGTAGGACTCTCTCTGTAGTAGGAGACACTGTAGGTCTCTCTGTAGGACACTCTGTAGGTCTCTATGTAGGTCTCTCTGTAGGAGACTCTGTAGGAGACACTGTAGGTCACTCTGTAGGAGACACTGTAGGAGACTCTGTAGGACTCTCTGTAGGACTCTCTCTGTAGTGGGAGACACTGTAGGACACTCTGTAGGAGACACTGTAGGTCTCTCTGTAGGAGACACTGTAGGTCTCTCTGTAGGTCACTCTGTAGGAGACACTGGAGGTCTCTCTGTAGGGGACTCTGTAGGAGACACTGTAGGTCACTCTGTAGGAGACACTGTAGGTCTCTCTGTAGGAGACACTGTAGGTCACTCTGTAGGAGACACTGTAGGTCTCTCTGTAGGAGACACTGTAGGACACTCTGTAGGAGACACTGTAGGTCACTCTGTAGGAGACACTGTAGGTCTCTCTGTAGGAGACACTGTAGGTCTCTCTGTAGGTCACTCTGTAGGAGACACTGTAGGTCTCTCTGTAGGTCTCTCTGTAGGTCTCTCTGTAGGTCTCTCTGTAGGGGACTCTGTAGGAGACACTGTAGGTCACTCTGTAGGAGACACTGTAGGTCTCTCTGTAGGAGACTCTGTAGGAGACACTGTAGGTCTCTCTGTAGGAGACACTGTAGGTCACTCTGTAGGAGACACTGTAGGTCTCTCTGTAGGAGACACTGTAGGTCTCTCTGTAGGAGACTCTGTAGGAGACACTGTAGGTCTCTCTGTAGGAGACTCTGTAGGAGACACTGTAGGTCTCTCTGTAGGTCTCTCTGTAGGAGACACTGTAGGAGACTCTGTAGGTCTCTCTGTAGGTCACTCAGCTCCACCTCAAGCCTCGTCGACAGTAGCAGAACCATTAGACAGGTGTTGTCAAGGGGGCAGTTGTGGGTCTGAGAAGTGAAGTCACTTCCGCGTTCAACAAACTGCAATCCCCTCTTCTTCCTCTGGGGGCTGGTGTCAGAAAGCAGCATTCTCCATAGACCCCCATGTTAAAATCACCCACTTTACATCCTCAGTAAACATGATCAAAGCCTGGTGTCAGAACGTTTTCTGGTCTCAACCGATATTTTCTACCCCCACACACACTCTGAGGGGTGGGAATTTTTTTTAAAACTCTACCATTTCACTATTATTAGGTTTAAAATTCTGGCCAATTAGGGCGCAGAAACGTTGAGTGACAGGTCCGAGCAGCTCCGTGGACAGCTGCTTCGAGGCCAGTGGGCGGGTTCTCGGCCGGCCAATCCAACATGGCGCTGTTCAGGCCGCCATGTTGGAGTCACAAAAACGACTCCCCAAAACCAATGGGTGACGTCACGGATGCTACGTCCATTCTTTTTACAGTCTATGGGTGTTGTCCACTGTCGGTCCCAGATCAATGTCACTGGTCAATAGATAACTGCATAGGCAAAATATCCTACTGTAACAGCTGATCATTGTTTGGATACTTGTGGTAGTAGCTTCAAATCCTCCTCCTGCTGAAGTGTCCTTGAGCAATGCACCTCATTCCTGCTGCCTCGAACTGTGCAGAGATCCGTTCCTACAGTGTGTGTGGCTCATCACTGAGCTTCCATCATGGAGCCACACAGACGAACCTGTGACTGAATCTTGAATTAACTTTATTGTCTCCATCCTGCACGGTGCTGAGTCATCTGAAGTGTGAACACGGAGAACTGATGCATTGATTCATTCATCTTCCACAGGCCGAATGTGTGCGGCACGAGGAACAACGCCTACTGCTGCCCGGGCTGGAAGACTCTGACCGGAGGGAACCAGTGCATCGTCCGTGAGTATCGCCTCTGTAACACCAGTCATCAGCATCACGAGCTGCAGGTTTCAGAGTCCAGAGGATCAGTTAAATTATTGATTAGCAAATACTATATCTTGATAATCATTTAAATCCATTTTCAAAGCCAAGTGCCAAACATCTGATGAGGTCAGCTTCACAACATGCCTCATGTTGTAGTCAACTACATGTCTCTGGGTTTGGACTCAGAGTTAACTGAAGGATTAGGGTTAGATAAGGCTGGATTTATTGGTTCAACAATCAATTGACAATTCAATCAATAAATCTATCAATCAATCAGAAGTTTCCTACTGTGTTGGGAGAAAAATCTAACAGGAGTTTGATTCCTATAGATCGAAATTTGAATTTAACTTCCGGTTTTTGGTTGTTGTCCTGTATTTGAACTCAGCGTTAGGTAGGTCTCTCAGTAGGTCGCTGTAGGTCACTCTGTGGGTCTCTCTGTAGGAACTCAGCTTTATTACACTTGGTCAGTGAATCTGTTTGATGAAACCAGACAGAGTGAATATGTCGGGGGTTTGTTAAGATTCAAGATTCAAAATTCAAAGAGTTTATTGCCATGTCAACAAGTAAAATCAAGTTGATAGGAATGTGTCTTGGTTTTTGCATTTACACAATGTCGTACAATGCAATATACGGGGAGGACGATACCCAGCAGCGTCACATTCAGCATAAGTGCCAGTGCGAGGAGAAAATGCAAAGTGATTAGTGCAAATTCAAATGTATGATGGCTTGGAGGTAGGTGCTGTCTCTAAAACGAGATGTTCTACATTTCTATATCTCCCGCCTGATGGGAGGAGATTAAAGAGGTAGTGTGCTGGGTGAGAGTGATCTGCTATAATTTTATTGGCCTTTCTGATGAGTCTAGTTGAGTAAAGTGATGTAAGTGAGGGAAGTCTACTGCAACTTTTACTGTAACACTGACAGCTGTGAACAGGTGTAAGAAACTGTTACCACTGATGCTAAATAACAATTTCAATAATTATTAGACTGATTTGATAGTAATACTCCCTAAAACCCAAGTTTACATGCAAAAAAGACATGTTATCCAGAGCAAAATATTGAGAAACTAGATGAAAATGAATAAAGGACTAAAGTTAGATAGATGTGTAGTGTAGAGTTGTGTGTAGAGTTGTGTGCAGAGTTGTGTGTAGACTAGAGTTGTGTGTAGAGTTGTGTGACTGCAGTCTGGCTGCTGGGCTGGCATCCTGCCTGTCGCTCCTCTAATGACATAGTTGAGCAGTGGGGTTCGGGGAGTCGGGGTCAGGGGCTGCATCTACCTGATGGGACCGAGCCAACAACCGTCTGTGGGAAAGAGAACAAGTCGACGAAAACAGCTCCAACTCAAAACACCGACTGATCCGCATTTATGGCAACAAAAACTTTTAAAGAAGAAAATAGCTCAGAGCCGTTGCCAAGTGGGCCTCTATATAACTTAACCATGATGATAGTTACAAGGAAGATTTGGCAATATTTGGACTGTGGTCTGTTTGAGTTTTGAAATATTATAGATGAGAGGTCAGTGTGAGGTTTAGATCACGGCCTAAATTACACCAAATGAAATTCTAACCTGAAATTCAAACCGTGCAGTTGACAGGCCGACAGGCAGCAGACACATAACATGAAGTTTCTCTCACCATCCCCGAGCCGTGAACCGAGCTCAGACTTATTTCATCTCACACCTTTTATCTCTCAGGAACTCTTTTGATCCCCCTACCCATGGAAGTGTTGTAAAAATGTCAATGTTTTATCTCGTTATAGTTGTTTTGTTATGTCCTTGTTGTCTGCATTGTTATGTCGTTTATAATACTATGTTTTTCTGTCACTGTACTGTTTTTATGTTTTGGGACTCCGGATGAAAATTTGCATTTCTGCTATAATCTGGCACATTTACGTGTTTTTATATGTTCATTGATGGGCACTGTCCCACCCAAATAAGCAAATAAAGTAAAGTAAAGTAACTAACGGGAGCTTTGTTCTGTTGTTTTTCTGACCGAGTGTCTGTGTCTGGTTCCTCTCTCTGCAGCGATCTGCCGCAGCACATGTGGAGACGGGTTCTGCTCCAGACCAAACATGTGCACCTGTCCCAACGGCCAGATCGCCCCGTCCTGTGGATCCAAGTCAGGTCGCTCATAGCACACCATCACACCATCACACACTGTCACACTCTCTGAAGCTCGATGGGTTTGTAGAGATTAAAAGGAATAGTTCACCCACATTTCAAATTTCATTCTCATGATCTCCTCCCCCTCATGTGGACTAAGGGCTGGGAGAAGTTTCAGAGTCCTCCGTGGCTTCTCTGAGTTACAGGGGGTCTCGGCGTAGCAGTGCATGTCCATATGACGGTTGCTAATGGATACCAACTGTCTTCGTAACAAAAAGACACACCAAATACCTCCATGCTGCTCGTATGTAATGTCCGTCTTGTATTGAAGCACCGTCCAAATCTTGCGCGATTTGCACCGGCGTCAGTGCGATTACTGACGCTGGTGCAACTCGCGTGAGATTTGGACAGACTAGGAAGAGGAGCTTCGAGAAGCTTCCGCTGCAAACGAGCTTGAAATATTGACTTATTTAATTTTTTTCAGAACAATTTTGCATTTCGGGGCTTCAATTTTTGTTCCGAAAAAAATTAAATAAGTCTATATTTCAAGCTTGTTTGTAGCGGAAGCTCCTCTTCCTGGTTTGTCAAATTTGGACGAACTGGGAAGAGAAGCTTCCGCTACAAACAAGCTTGAAACATAGACTTATTTAATTTTTTCCGGAACAATTTCTCATGTCGGGGCTTCAATACAAGAGGTACATTACATTCGAGCACTATGGCGGTATTTGGATGTTTTTTGGTGTGTCTTTTTGTTATGAAGACAGTTGGTATCCATTCGCAACCGTCATATGGACATGCACTGCTACACAGACCCCCCCGTAACTAACATGAGGGTGAGTAGATAATGAGTGAAATTTGAATTTTGGGTGAACTATCTCTTTAAAGTGCACGTAGACTGGGGGGAGTACTTGTATGCAGCCAATAGATGAACACATCAATGCTATGATTTATATATAAAAAGGAGTGTATGTAGAAAGCGGTGCGTGACCCAGACCACACCCGTCTGCATTTCTGTTAATGAAGCAGCTGCAAGACAAACCTTTCACCTTTCACTGAAAATATGCAGCCATGTCATATCTTTTCCTCTGTAGGACAGAAATTAAAGAGATTGGTTGGTGCCAATTGAATCGTTTTCCTTAAGTTTTCTTCTCCTCATCACGAGTAATGAGCACTAACTAGCTCGGTACCAAAAAATAAGATACTAAGCCAAAGAATCTCCTGCAAACATCCCCTGAAACGGCCTTAAGATTGCAACAATTGATATATGTTGCAATCACGTTCTGGCAAATAGCGGCCAGTCTCGTGGGCTGTTGTGTGTGTGTGTTTGGTGTGTGTGTTCTTTGGAAGACGTCCATAGTCAACATCTCCTCCATGTTGCTCAGCTCACAGCGCTGCAGCTCAGTGCGCTCATCTGTTTGCTAGGCATACACTTCTAGGAAATGACATCTGAGCGTGACTTTCAAGAAACATGTTTCAGAGTGCATTTTGTTGATGTTGTAAATCTAATCTGCAGTTTATCCACTCCGAGTTTAACTGTGTGTGTCTGTGTTATTGTTGTGTTGTTGTGCCCACAGTCCAGCACTGTAACATTCGCTGTATGAACGGGGGAACTTGTGCTGAGGATCACTGCCAGTGTCAGAAAGGCTACGTCGGAAACCACTGTGGTCAACGTAAGGAACAACCGGAAAACACACAACTTCAGCAACACACTTCAACTTCAACTTCAGCAACACACTTCAACTTCACCAAAACACTTCAACTTCAACTTCACCAAAACACTTCAACTTCACCAACTCACTTCAGCTTATATTTAAGTTCAGATAGAGATCTATAAAATCCAGAAACCAAAGTTCAGTCAAAAAGAGTTAAATCTAGGGTTATTGCTAAATGTAGCCTAAATCTAAGTGCTAATTGCTAAATGTAAATCTAAGTGCTAAATGTTAGCACCAACCACAGTAAACTAGTGAACAGAAACAGAAACATTAGATGAGACAATAGATTAGCGAGTTCCCATGTTTGTGTTAGCATTTAGCAGACATGACTGTGGACTCTTAGTGTTGTTGCAGCTAAACATGTTCTCCAATCTCTATTTCCTATCATGTTAAAGACTAACTAAACATTAAATGTGCTAAACAGAAATCTGCTAGCATTTCAACTTTGTGCATGTTTCTAAGCTAGCGTTAGCATTTAGCAGTTGAGTCGTGTCTAAACCCGTCGTTAGTAATTAGTTAGTTCATGTGAAAAATCTAAGATGTGTTGAAGTTAAATGGATCATCCAAAATTGAAATTTCACTCATTATCTAGGAGAAGTTTCAGAGTCCTCCGTGGCTTCTCTGAGTTACAGGGGGTCTCGGCGTAGCAGTGCATGTCCATATGACGGTTGCAAATGGATACCAACGGTCTTCGTAACAAAAAGACACACCAAAAAACATCCACATACCTCCATGCTGCTCGTCTGTAATGTCCCTCTTGTATTGAAGCCCCGACATGAGAAATTGTCCCGAAAAAAATTAAATACGTCAATATTTCAAGCTTGTTTGTAGCGGAAGCTTCTCGAAGCTCCTCTTCCCAGTTCGTCAAATTTGGACGAACCGGGAAGAGGAGCTTCGAGAAGCTTCCCTTACAAACAAGCTTGAAATATAGACTTTTTTAAATTTTTATTTAAATTTCGCATTTCGGGGCTTCAATCCAAGAGGGACATTACATACGAGCAGCATGGAGGTATTTGGATGTTTTTTGGTGTGTCTTTTTGTTACGAAGACAGTTGGTATCCATTTGCAACCGTCATATGGACATGCACTGCAATGCCAGCTATGCCGAAATTTCAATTTTGGGTGAACTATCCTTTTAATATGTTCATCAAACGTTCAGTCACAGACCGACATCCTGGTGCAGCTTCTGTTCTCATAGCAGCTGCTGTTGGTTTGACCTCCACACACACACACACACACACACACACACACACACACACACACTGGCTCAGATAAACCTCAGCTTCTTGTCCATTGACCGCTGGTTTCTTGCTCCATTTGACGTCTTTTTCCTGAAGTTCCCACATCTCGGTCATTAATCCACTGACTCTAATGTTTCATAATCAACAGAAATGATGGAAAAACGACACAGTTCAGGCCCAGTTTGTTTTAAACCAGGAATGTCCTTTATTTTTAACAACTTTATTGACAACAAGAGTATACACAGGACTGAATACAGTTAGATGAAATAAGTGTATACAACATTAATACACAACCAAACCATCATAAATACGCCAGGGGATGACAGCAAGACAGAAAAAACATAAAGTTAAATGAATATTTAGCAAAGCTGACAGAGATCAGACGTTTTAACAGCTTTTTTATTCTCACAATCACAGAGGGAGGAGATGTACTGACCAACATGCAGACAGTTCCAAGAAGTTTGGCTTCTTACCACAACATTTAGACTTATGTATATAAAATTTGGATAAAATAATTAACAAATGAATCATATCAAACTGAAACCAGGAATGTCCTCTATAGTTTCCTCTGAAGTCGTGGCGATGGTGTCATTCATCACACATCCCATCATCATTGCTGTTTGTTTCTCTGTCTCCTCCAGCGGTTTGTGAAAATGGCTGCCTGAACGGAGGAAGGTGCGTGGCTCCCAACAGATGTGTGTGCACCTACGGCTTCACCGGCGCCCAGTGTGAGCGAGGTAACTAAACTAACCATCTGCACATCTTCACACCACACCACCACTGTCTCTCTCTCTCTCTCTCTCTGCTGCTCAATGTTGTTTCCAAACCACACGTGCAGCTTCGGTGAAAACGTGACTGGATGTTGAATTTGAATGGTGGTTGTTTTTTGTGACTGCATGAAGACAATTCCTGCTTAGTCATGCCACCGGCTCCAGGAATGTGGTTTGTTGTGGAACATTTGCATGTGAAGCCCGAGAGCTCAGAAATGACCATTATTTTCCACATCTGCTCTCCAACGACGCTCTGGGGAATGTAATGTCTTTCTAAATGTGTGCTGTTTGTTAACCGAAGACCTCCCAACCTCCTGTGGCTGCTCTCTGGCACATGTGAGCACAGACTCAAGAATATACAAGCACACGCAAACTGTGGGTGCCTGCACTGTATTTGTGACTGAAGTGTGTGCGTTTGCGGGGATGTGTATATGTGCCGAGGCGGCCGTGACCTCCAGAGGTCAACGTGTGACCTTGTTAAGCTAATATTTAGATTGGCTGCAGAGCTCCTAATTAGCATCGTCCCCCTGTAACGAGGTCATGCACTGCAAAAACTCAAAATCTTTCCAAGAATATTTGTCTCATTTCTAGTCAAAACTAATCTCTTTCCACTTAGAATAAGACTCATCACCTAAAAATCAACTTGTTTTTAGATCATTTTCACTTGTTTCAAACTAATTTTCACTTGAAATAAGTAGAAAAATCTGCCAGTCAAAGCAAGTTTTTTGTGCTTGTAATAAGAAAGAAAAACTTGCTCCACTATCAGATTTTTCTACTTATTTCAAGTGAAAATCTGCTTGAAAGAAGTAAAAAGTGTCTAAAAACAAGCTGCTTTTTAATGTGATGAGTCTTATTTTAATATAATGAGACATTTTGACTAGAAATAAGACAAATATTCTTGGTAAGATTTTGAGTTTTTGCAGTGTAATGGAGGAGCTGTTCGTCCTCTGGTGATGGACAGAGTACTCGACCCCAGTACTTGAGTAAGAGTACAAATATTACTGGTCAAAATGTACTCAGTTACAAGTAAAAGTAGCTCAGTCGACATGTTACTCCAGTAAGAGTAAAAAAGTACTTGCTTTTAAAGGTACTGTAAGTCAAAGTCAGAGTCAGAGTAAATGTCTTATTGTTCACATCAATGAATGACTCTAATAGTTTGTAAATGAATGTAAGGAGCTTTTAACTCTTGTTAGTGAGAATGAACTCTTTGCTGCTCAGCTGCACTGATGTGCTGCTTTTAGGGGTTAGGGTTTCCTTCACAGACAAACACAGCTTGTGTCCAATTAGTTTAGTTAGTTTATTAGTTTAATAAGGGACAATGTGCAATTACATTAATCATTTAGAGGAAAAAAATGAGAAGATGGTTGCACCAGATTTAGCTCCCAGCTAATTTCCATCTGTAGTCCCTACACATAACATAAAAGTAATAAAATACACAGAATACAAGCTATTATACAAATAGGATTTTAGAGAAAATACATTTACTCCATTACTGTCCACCACCTCTGGTTTCCCTCCGTGTCTCTGACCGACAGGACGGTCTCTGCTGCTGCTGCTGCTGCTGCTGCTCCACCGGCCTTATCGGCTGCATGTTGTGACTCTGGTTTCCAGTCTTTCCTGTGGAGGCTTGGCTCAAGGCTGCTGAGACTGTTGTGGAATTCAAATTAAGCTTTTTATTTTTTGTTGAGTGCACACACACACACACACACACACACCAACTTCTAGATGTTCATACTTTGTGGAGACAAAATGAATGTCTGCTGTTGTGTTGTGTCTTGTGTAATGTCCTCTGATGAAGGAACGATGTGTGGACACACACACACACACACACACACACGGTTGGACCTCATCTGCTGCTCCAACAGTCATGAAGTGTCACACGTGAAGTGACAGAGGATAAAAAGGGATGTGGCACACTCAAAACATCTATTAATCCAACGTTTCGACCAATGATGGTCTTCGTCAGGGTTTGCCCAGGTATGATACCCTGACGAAGACCATCATAGGTCGAAAGGGACAACGAGGAGTTTCTCCAGCGGCAGAACGAAAAATTCCGTGACAATAAAAAAGTCTTTTTATTTTTTATTTAACCTTTATTTAACCAGGCGAAAAATCATTAAGAACAGGTTCTTATTTGCAGTGATGGCCTGAAATAAAAAAAAAAGTCTGATATTAATGTGGATGAATCTCCGTTACCACTTGTTAATGGTCCATTGTAGATAAATCTATGGTTTTGTCTCTATGGTTATTTTGTTATTATTAGTGGTGGTGGAAATGCTGGGCGAGCCGACCAGCGTTTCTTTACTTTCGGTTTCGTGGCGAGTCATGAGAATAACGCCGCCGTATGAATCTCCGTTTATGGTGGGAACTACGACGGTATGTGATCGTCTTCCAACCTCTGACTTTAATTCTTGATGAATGAAAACATGAGTCTGTCTTGACCCGGTCAAAGAATTTCACGGTGCGGAGGCTCATAAATGTAGTGTGGAAACACACTTCACTTTAACAAAACTCCTCATTGTCCCTTTAAGAACCAACGTTTCAACATTGGTTTTTAACACAGCTTGAATAAATGTTTTTGCATCTGTGGCTACAAGTCTTCCACATCCCTTCTCATTTTTTGTTTGTTCTGTTCATTGTTGGTTTGTGAGCACCTCATCAATACCGGTGTGTGCTCTCCTCCTCTTCAAAGACACATGGAGGCTGGTGACTGGCTGCTGCTTTATGCTGGATGAGAGTTTGTTGTCTGTTAGAGGACACACACACACTTTGTGTGTGTGTGTGTGTGTGTGTGTGTGTGTGTGTGTGTCTCATCTTCATTCATTCGTCTTTACACAGCAAACTAAACAAAGTGTCAGGTTCCTCCTGGTGTTTCTGGTATTTTCCTTTAACCTGGGAGGGACAGCCTCTCTCTCTCTCTCTTTCTCAGTTAAATTCAATTCAAATTTATTGGCATGAATGTCATGTTGCCAAAGCATAAAGACTTAAAGGGATAGTTCACCCAAAATTGAAATTTCCCTCATGATCTCCTCCCCCTCATGTGGACTAAGGGCTGGGAGAAGTTTCAGAGTCCTCCGTGGCTTCTCTGAGTTACAGGGGGTCTCGGCGTAGCAGTGCATGTCCATATGACGGTTGAGAACGGATACCAACTGTCTTCATAACAAAAAGACACACCAAAAAACATCCAGATACCTCCATACTGCTCGTATGTAATGTCCCTCTGGTATTGAAGCCCCAACATGAGAAATTCTCCCGAAAAATATTAAATAAGTCTATATTTCAAGCTTGTTTTGTAGCGGAAACTTCTCGAAGCTCCTCTTCCTGGTCCGTCAAATTTGGACGAACCAGGAAGAGGAGCTTCCGCTACAAACAAGCTTGAAATATAGACTTATTTAATTTTTTTGGGGACAATTTCGGATGTTGGGGCTTCAAAACAAGAGGGACATTACATACGAGCAGCATGGAGGTATCTGGATGTTTTTTGGTGTGGCTTTTTGTTACGAAGACAATTTTGGGTGAACTATCCCTTTAATGAAACAAAACATCAATAAACCTCATAAGTATATATAGAATAAGAATGTGTGTAAAATACTAAACTATAATAAGATAATAAGTGATAATGAGAATAGTGATAGTATATCAGTAAAATGAACCTCAGACATAAATGAGATAAAGAGTCTTACAGTGAAACATTTTCTCCTGCTGTCGTCTCCCAGGAGGATCTGAATGCTTTTGTCTTGTTGGAGGGTGAGGAAACTCCCGGATTTCTTCTTTAAATTTGGGGAAAAATCCTTCTCTAATTTCTTTGTATGTGGGACAGTTTGTGAGAAAGTGAGTTTCTGTCTCTACTTCTCTTCTCTCTCCCATCAGTCCTCTGTCTTCACCTCCACCCATGTCTCCACCCAGATATTAACCAAAACCTCTTTCTGACTCATTTGAACTCTGACGTTTTCCCTGTTGATGGACTCGTTGTGTTTTCATGTTTTTACTGTAAAACGGGGCAGTTTGGAGGTGTTGATGTCAGAGTGAGAGAGAGGTTTATTACCTCTGGTCCTGAGTGGATCGGTGGGGAGTTAGTTAGTGCGGATGAAGCCTTTAGTTGCTGTGGATTTGCTGCCTCCAGCCTCTCGGTCATGAACGTAATGTGTTTTCTCTGTTTTGAATCACCGCTAATTAAACATGTGTGTGTGTTGGAGACAAACTGCTGATGTCATGTTCCAGATCTATGACGGCTGGGTGCCATTCATGTTTTGTCACATTTTATTGACTAAATATGTTTCACGACAGTTTATAGGTTTATTGATCTATACACACGGCTGTCAAGGGACTGATCAATAACAATAATGATCATCAGTGTTGATCTCTGTGTGTTTTCTCGCTCCTTCTCCTTGGTCGCGTTGAGAGCCAGAGAAAGTAAAACTAGGCCAGTGGATTCAGTGGCGTTTTGGGTTAAGTTACTTTCACTGGAATTTCCTTGGCTGTGCTCCATCTCTTCTCGGGGGAAAGCCATTGTGCTCTCACACAAACACAACCACATGCATGAAGTCTGAGCGGAGCTACATCCATCGCTGTGCACATGCACATCGGCCTGCACTGGGTTTAACGCCGTTTACACAACCGTGCACCATCCGATCGCATTAGGAGCAATACAAGGTTTTCACAAACATGTGATTTGAACAGTGGTGTAGTTACTTTACTTTACTTTATTTGTTTATTTGGGTGGGACGGTGAACATATAAAAACATGTAAATGTACCGGATTATAGACCGAATCTCCTTGTTGTTTACATTCTACTTCCTGGTAGAAAACCAGCTGTAATTTGAATGAGATCAGTAGTAACGAACCAGAGTTTAGCTATATATCATATTTTTCACGCCCTATCACCGTTTAGACAAATCTGAAATGATTGAAGAAACATTACTATTTCTGTGTGTGTGTTTTGTGTTGCTATGTGTTGTATTTATTCAGTTTGGGGGAATCACAGTGTCTAGAAAGCATCAGTGGCTGCAGCTGACAGGGACAGCTAACGGTGTAGCTAAGCTAACGGTGTAGCTAAGCTAACGGCGGTAGCTAAGCTAACAGCAGGACGTCAGCTGTTAAAACCCTCCCGTTGTGGGACACCACATGAAACTACTCCAGTTAGCTCAGTCATGTTGGAACTCAGAGATCCGCTGGAGAAAATATTTTTTCATGGAGCGTTTATTGAGTCACTGAGTTATTAAAGTTAAACAGGTAGCTAACCGTTAGCCCGGCTAATCTATGATAACCATGACTAATTACAAAAATGTGCACACAGAAATAGTAATGTTTGTCCAATCATTGGTTTTATAAACTTTACAAACATCAGATTAGTCTAAACGGTGATATAGTGACATGAAAAAGTAGATAAATATAGTGAAACTCTCGTCTGTCACTATTGTTCTCTGTTGGTTTTCTACCAGGAAGTAGTTGTAAACAACAAGGAGATTGGTTCTATAGATTTTTTGACGGCTTCGTTGTAAACAAATGCACGTGGCCAGGCGAGGGGTATATAACGGGCAATTTCCACTGGATGTGGATTCGTTTCAATTATGTGTTAGTTTCATGCATCCTGTGTTATAATTGGTGTGTTATGATTAGGTAGCTACTAGGTCTAAAAGATGTTTGTCTAGAGATTATAACACTTTGTCTTGGACTTTCAACACTTTGGAGTGAATGATTTGTATTTCCGTTATAGTAATATGGACCCCCTCGAAAATGAGATGGCACATCTTAAGGGGCTTAAGTCAAAGTCGACAGTGGCATTAGGCTAGATAACAATTAAACATTACAGTCTTGTTCAGTCACACTAAACTCTCCTGTGGTAGTGGATGTTATTTCAATGACGTCACAGATTTATTTCAATGACGTCACAGACTTGGTATTTCGATGGCGTCCACCCAGTAAAAAAATCCCCACTACACCACTGGACATGAACACACGGCTGCAGAGCTGTGTGCTGTGTATTTCTTTTATATGAGAGTGTGTGTGTGTATATGTGTACATATATGCATATATATAGGTGATAGTTTGTATATATAGGTATATTTTATACTTTATTTTATTCTTTTATATTATTGCTACATCTGTCTGCATTAGCTAAGTACTGACAGATTAATTTCCTTCGGGATTAATAAAGTATTTATCTCTATCTCTATCTCTGCTACCGGAGTGAGTGTTGATCTGCTGACCAGTGGTCCCACACACACACACACACACACACACACACACACACACACCGGGCCGTGACAGCTGACGGCAGGAGAAAATGCATCAACGTGTTCTTTGTTGGTTGCAAATGTGATTTAAATTGGAATGTGGGATGGTGAGAGTCGTTGAGCTGCAGAGTCATAAAGACGAGTTTTCACTGTGACGCCAGCGAGCAGCTCACTGGGGCGGCGGTGAAACGCTGAGACGTGGCGACATGGGAGTTACACACAGTGGTGGACAGTAATGGAGTAAATGTACTTGAGTACTGTACTTGAGTACATATCCAGAGGATTTGTACTTTACTTGAGTATTAGATTTCTTTGCTACTTATTACTCTTAGCCTACTTGAATACATTTCCAAGACAAATATTAGTACTTTTACTGGAGTTAATTTCTAGGAAGGCTGAAAAGTACTGGTTACTTTCAGGTCTTTGTCTAAAATCCTACTTGTATAATAGCTTGTATTCTGTGTATTTTATTACTTTTATGTTATGTGTAGGGACTACAGATGGAAATTAGCTGGGAGCTAAATCTGGTGCAACCATCTTCTCATTTTTTTCCTCTAAATGATTAATGTAATTGCACATTGTCCCTTATTAAACTAATAAACTAACTGAACTAACTGGACACAAGCTGTGTTTGTCTGTGAAGGAAACCCTAACCCCTAAAAGCAGCACATCAGTGCAGCTGAGCAGCAAAGAGTTCATTCTCACTAACAAGAGTTAAAAGCTCCTTACATTCATTTACAAACTATTAGAGTCATTCATTGATGTGAACAATAAGACATTTACTCTGACTCTGACTTTGACTTACAGTACATTTAAAAGCATGTACTTTGGGATACTTAAGTACCTTTAAAAGCAAGTACTTTTTTACTCTTACTGGAGTAACATGTCGACTGAGCTACTTTTACTTGTAACGGAGTACATTTTGACCAGTAGTATTTGTACTCTGAATGCCTCTGAATGCTTCTCTGGCTTTCCCCTCTGTGAAGTCTCCAGACGGGCCAGTGAGGAAAGACAACACCCAGATATAAGAGGCTGTAACGCGCTCATGGAACGGCTCGTATACGTCCACAGATGCATGTGCACGTGTCTGGTCGAGGCGTGGGAAGATGCTGACTGAAGGTTAAACACAGGGTGGAGGTGGAAACAGGTGGAAAAGGTGGAAAAGTTTCTGTGTTTCTGTGTGTTGTTGGAGTCTATCCAGGAAACTCTGGTGACCCACTTCCTGGTGCGTTTCCCTCCGGTTCAACTTCACACCACGTCTGTTGTTGTTGTTGCACAAACTCACCGCTCGTTGAGGAAGCCGACACTTTGCCACACTATTGTTTCCCAGACGTCAATGTGTGTGTGTGTGTGTGTGTGTTCTTGTACATGCTATGTTGTGAGGACCGAGAAACGAGTTTTTAACCAACAGACTGAGGACGTTTTGGCCGGTCCTCACTTTTTCAAAGGGCTTTTTGAGGGTTAAGACGTTAGGTTATAATTAGGTTTAAATTAGGTTTAGAGTAATGGTTAAGTTTAGGTTATAATTAGGTTTAAATTAGGTTTAGAGTGATGGTTAAGTTTAGGTTATAATTAGGTTTAAATTAGGTTTAGAGTAATGGTTAAGTTTAGGTTATAATTAGGTTAAATTAGGTTTAGAGTGATGGTTAAGTTTAGGTTATAATTAGGTTTAAATTAGGTTTAGAGTAATGGTTAAGTTTAGGTTTAAATTAGGTTTAGAGTGATGGTTAAGTTTAGGTTATAATTAGGTTTAAATTAGGTTTAGAGTGATGGTTAAGTTTAGGTTATAATTAGGTTAAATTAGGTTTAGAGTAATGGTTAAGTTTAGGTTATAATTAGGTTAAATTAGGTTTAGAATAATGGTTAAGTTTAGGTTATAATTAGGTTTAAATTAGGTTTAGAGTAATGGTTAAGTTTAGGTTATAATTAGGTTAAATTAGGTTTAGAGTAATGGTTAAGTTTAGGTTATAATTAGGTTTAAATTAGGTTTAGAGTAATGGTTAAGTTTAGGTTATAATTAGGTTTAAATTAGGTTTAGAGTGATGGTTAAGTTTAGGTTATAATTAGGTTTAAATTAGGTTTAGAGTAATGGTTAAGTTTAGGTAGTTAGGTTTAAATTAGGTCTAGAGTAATGGTTAAGTTTAGGTTATAATTAGGTTTAAATTAGGTCTAAAGTAATGGTTAAGTTTAGGCATTTGTTTTGGATGGTTAAGGTTAGGGTAAGGGGCTAGGGAATACATTATGTCAATGACATGTCCTCACAAAGATAGATTTACAAGGGTGTGTGTGTGTGTGTGTGTGTGTGTGTGTGTGTGGCTGATTGACCTTCATCACCACTGACACACTGATGCTGCTCCGACACCAGGTCCAACACCAGCGCTCTGTGAAAGTAGGGCAGGAAACAAAAACAAGAGCAACCACTCTGTGTTTTGAGATCATCTCTCCAGACTGTGGACGAGGGGCGGCTCAGACAAGAGTGTGTGTGTGTGTGTGTGTGCATGTGTGTGTGTGTGTGTGTGTGTGTGTGTGTGTGTGTGTGAACATGTGCGATTGTTCCCAGATGCACAGGACATGGGTGGATCCCCAGCTGTATGCAGTTCACAGGGAGACAGTGAGATGACGAATGAAATGACACCACTTTCACCCGACAGCTGCAGCCGCTCCCTGTTTACCTCAGCTGACTGCGTCACGTGCTGCGCTGCAGTCGCTGCACAGTCGCTGCTGCACATTCACTGCTGCACATTTGCTGCTGCACATTTGCTTCTGCACATTCGCTGCACATTTTCTGCACATTTGCTGCTGCACATTCGTTGCACATTTGCTGCACAGTCGCTGCACATTCAATGCACATTTGCTGCACAGCCGCTGCACATTTGCTGCTGCACAGTCGCTGCTGCACAGTCGCTGCACATTTGCTGCTGCACATTTGCTGCACATTCACTGCATATCCACTGCACATTCGCTGCACAGTCGCTGCACATTCGCTGCACATTCGCTGCACATTTGCTGCACATTTGCTGCTGCACATTTGCTGCTGCACATTTGCTGCTGCACAGTCGCTGCACATTTGCTGCTGCACATTTGCTGCTGCACAGTCGCTGCACATTCGCTGCATATTCTCTGCACATTGGCTGCATAATCGCTGCATATTTGCTGCTGCACATTTCCTGCTGCACATTTGCTGCAGCACATTTGCTGCAGATTCGCTACATATTCACTGTATATTCGCTACATATTCGCTGCACATTTGCTGCTGCACATTCGCTGCACAGTCGCTGCACAGTCGCTGCACATTCAATGCACATTTGCTGCACAGCCACTGCACATTTGCTGCTGCACAGTCGCTGCACATTTGCTGCTGCACATTTGCTGCACATTCACTGCATATCCACTGCACATTCGCTGCACAGTCGCTGCACATTCGCTGCACATTTGCTGCTGCACATTCGCTGCACAGTCGCTGCACATTTGCTTTGTTTCCTGCTGGGCTCTTTGTGTTTTCCCCTCTGAGCTGTAATCAGCAGTATTATGGTATTATGGTGTTGTGTCAGTGGATTAGCGGCGGCCGTCTGACTGTAACGACACATAAACTCACTTTACACTTTGTATCGAGTCTCCAGGGCTCCTGCAACACGGTGCTTTAGCTCTGCAGGTCGACAAACAGCTGGAAACAGCTGGTTGGGTTTGTTATCTCCAAGCAGAGAAGAATCATTCATAACCCAGAATGTGACTTTATGTTATTTCATCACATGTTACAGTCCTGCGTTCAAACCAGAGTCTTATCAGTGACTCACACGTCTGTGAAGCTTCTCAGTTTTTCGGCAAAACGTCTTTAAGAACTCACATGTTTCTAGGTGATATATCATTAGTTGTTGTGTTGTGTTGTGTTGTGTTGTGTTGTGTTGTGTTGTGTTGTGTTGTGTTGTGTTGTGTTGACTTACAGTAGGTAAGAACGACACAACTCTCTCTCATCGGTGAGTTCAACATGAAGCTGAATGCTACAAAACCATCTGAGACCGCTGTTTGTTTGATTTGGAGGAAGTCGTCAAGGCAAGGCCATTTTATTTGTAAAGCCTATTTTTACAAACAGTTTGTCTCTCAGTTTGCTTACATCCCATCATAACAACATCCTCTGGCCTTCGACCCTCACATCCACTCAGGAAAAACTCCCAGGAAAACCCTTTACCTTCTGTTGGCATGGAGGGTTAGTTCGGTTCAGAGTAGTTACTGTTAGTGGCCAGTCACCTCTCCCACTGCTGCTGCTTTCTGAGGGAGAAATCTAATTTTTCCTTCTTCATCATTTATTTTCAGCTTTAGAGACAAAGTTTAACACAAACATGAGCTCCTCTGTGTCTCTAACCCTCCTCTCCTCCATGTGCATTTTCAACGAAGCCGGTGAGAAATCAATCTATGGAGCAGTGGATAACGTTATTTTGATTTATTTCTTTTTAAATAATCAGATTTTATTTTATCTTTTAGAATTTACATATCAACAATGCATCCATATAGATAACCATACATCAATAAGTAGTGGTCTGAGCTAGGGGAGAAAATGAATAAGTAAAATTCAAATCAAGTAGAAAATGAAGAGAACAGAATAAGATAAGATTTTAAAAAAGAGAAAAAGCAAATGAAGAAATATGTGTCAGTCTGGGAGTTCATACGCCGCCTAACCCTAACCCTAACCCCAGTCTGGATGATTTCACTTAGATCCAGGTAATCCATTAGAGGCCGTATGTCCATGGGAGTGTCGTCATTTCCTTTTAACTTGGCACTTAGTCTTTCACTTAGTGGGAGGTTTCTCACTGATCCAATTATATATACTAGCTATATACTATATATATAATATATATTTTCTAGCCAAAAATAAGAGTTTATTGAGTCATTTTGATCTTTTCACGTCCATAACTCTGTTCAAAGGTGGCGGTCGCCCCCCCCGTTAGAAACTGTCTGGATAAGGTTATTTATCATCTACCATGTTACCATGGTGATATCTGTGTAGTCTTATCTGTCATCAACCAGAGATTACGGGTTACGGGTTAGCGCGTTACGTTTGTGTGGCGGTGTCGCCATGGAGACGAGAGCTGGGACACCGGGTCGGAGGCTCTGATCTTACCAGGTTGGTTTTCAGCCGAGAGACGCTCCATTCTCCCTGGAACTAGTTACTAGGCATCGGTTTAACCAGAACTAGTTACTAGGCATTGGTTTAACCAGAACTAGTTAGGCTACTAGGCATTGGTTTAACCAGAACTAGTTACAAGGCATTGGTTTAACCAGAACTAGTTACTAGGCATTGGTTTAACCAGAACTAGTTACAAGGCATTGGTTTAACCAGAACTAGTTACAAGGCATTGGTTTAACCAGAACTAGTTACTAGGCATTGGTTTAACCAGAACTAGTTACAAGGCATTGGTTTAACCAGAACTAGTTACAAGGCATTGGTTTAACCAGAACTAGTTAGGCTACTAGGCATTGGTTTAACCAGAACTAGTTACTAGGCATTGGTTTAACCAGAACTAGGACTCTGGAGCTGGGAGGGAAAGGACAAAATATTTTTAAAAAAGTGGTTTTCAAACACAAGAATCAGAGTCAGATAAAAACTTTGATATAAAGTTGAGTGTAGTGTTGTTGTACTCGAGAATGGTCTTGGTCTCGAGACCGCATTTTCAAGGTCTTGGTCTCGTCTCGGTCTCGACTGCATTTTTACTCGGCCTTGTCTCGGTTGAACTTTTTTTGTTTTTTCATCAGAGAATCACATTTCAAGTGTTGATATGTTCTTCATACACTGGTTGTAACGGCATCATGGTAGCTCCATGTAAAAAGGGTTAAGTAGCTACTTCTGCAGGCCGGTTGGCTTTACCAACTGTTTGAAATACATTTATTTTTCAATATGACAAATAGACTATAATTCTTCTGTTTGGTCTCGGTCTTGGACTTGGTCTCGCCCCTCCACGGTCTCGGTCTTGTCTTGGTCTCGGGTTAGGTGGTCTTGACTACAACACTAGTTGAGTGTTCATACTGTAGCGTAACAATAAGTCCACACCTTTGTGTTGGAGCTCGACTAAATGCTGTGAATACTTGTGTAGCTGCAGAGGGTCGGCCGGTCGGCGTTCACCTCTGGGTGGAGGGAGAATCCAGTCGAACTGAGAATCGAAAGCATTTGTTCTCCGGTGGAGAGTGAGCAGCAGGAGAGAGGAGGAGGAGGAGGAGGAGGAGGAGGAGGAGGAGGAGGAGGAGGAGGAGAGATGACCCAGTTCTGTTTCACAGCGGCGCTGCCAGAGGCGGAGGGGAGCGTGGAGGCTGCGCTGCACGTGACGGCTTTGGGCCGGGCCTCGGTCCACACGGGAAACGCACAATGTCTCGTTTGTTTTAAAAAACGACTGTTACTTGCAGCGCTTGTTGGAAACCGCTCTGCCTCTTTTTCCTCTTTTCCTCTTTTCCTCTTTCCCTCTCGCTGTCTGTTGTTGTCTGCCGTGAAATGTGGAAATGATTTTTGCCTTTTGGACCCGGGCCAGGTTCTTTCTCTCTCTCTGTCTCTCTCTGCACTTATCTCTGTTTCACCATCGTCCAATCGCTCAGCTGATAAGAGCGGAGAGGTGGAGGTCTGGTCGGAGCCTCTGCACTGCAAAAACTCAAAATCTTTCCGAGAATATTTGTCTTATTTCTTGTCAAAATGTCTCATTTCTAGTCAAAACTAATCTCTTTCCACTTAAAATAAGACTCATAACCTAAAAATTAACTTGTTTTTAGATCATTTTCACTTGTTTCAAACTAATTTTCACTTGAAATAAGTAGAAAAATCTGCCAGTGAAAGCAAGTTTTTTTGTGTTTGTAATAAGAAAGAAAAACTTGCTCCACTATCAGATTTTTCTACTTATTTCAAGTGAAAATCTGCTTGAAAAAGTGTCTAAAAACAAGCTGCTTTTTAATGTGATGAGTCTTATTTTAAGTAGAATGAGGTTTGCTTTAACTAGAAATGACATTTTGACTAAAAATAAGACAAATATTCTTGGTAAGATGTAGAGTTTTTGCAGTGTGGGAGGGAGGAGGGAGGAGGGAGGAGGGAGGAGGGAGGAGGGAGGAGGGAGGAGGGAGGAGGGAGCGGTGTTTGGAGCGAGGCTGCATGAGAGCAGAGGGATCAGAGGGAGGAGAGAGGAGGAAGAATCCTGATGGAGGGACTTTCTTCACAATCTGTACAGCTGCTGCAGCACAGACACACAACTAGCTACAGTTAAAGGGCTAGTTCATCATCAACATTTAGTCAAATTGGCCCATTGCCATAATCCCTATAGTCATAGCAGTAGGTTTGTTACCTTTAATTGTCGGTGCAAGCTGTTTTTAGAACGGTGGAGCAGAGCCGTGAGCTGCTCAGAGCTACACTACGGAGGCTCATTTTCCTTCATCATCAAACTCATCAAATACACAATCCAACAACTCCACAACGCTCTGGTGGACAAGTTGTGAGCTGCACATTCACCACGCTATGAGATAATAACACAACGTTACCACACAGAGTTGTTTTAGAGGGAAATTCATGCAAAACCGCTGATGCACGTTGCCTTCAGGGACAGTTTTTCATCAACAGTCTCTGTATTTCCCTCTAAAACAACTCTGTGTGGTAACGTTGTGTTATTATCTCATAGCGTGGTGAATGTGCAGCTCACAACTTGTCCACCAGAGCGTTGTGTTGTGGAGTTGTCGGATTGTGTATTTGATGAGTTTGATGAGGGAAACCAAGAAATCCCATAATGAGCCTCCGTAGCGTAGCTCTGAGCAGCTCACGGCTCTGCTCCGCTGTTCTAAAAACACCTTGCACCGACAATTAAAGGTAACGAACCTACTGCTATATAGACTATAGGGATTATGGCAATGGGCCAATTTGCCAAATGTTGGAACTATCCCTTTAAGAGCTAGTGATGAAATAAAATAAGAGGAGCAGCAGATTCTTCACCGTGTCTATGACTCCGCTGCAGCCGCCCACACAGCTTTAAAAGCTTTTCCAGACCTCCTCCTCCTCCTCCTCCTCCTCCCTATCGCTGCTCCTCTCTAACACACACACACACACACACACACTTGCACATATAGTGCACCTGAGAGCAGAGTGATTAAAATGCCGGTGACGGACAATGAGTTTTCTCCTCCTCTCCTCTCCTCTCCTCTCCTCTCCTCTCCTCTCCTCTCCTCCTCTCCTCTTCTTCCACTTTGACTTGTTTTGTTCTGGAAACAGTGAAACATGGTGAAGTTTAGTGCAACACTAATATAATGCCTGCTCTCTCTGTGTGTGTGTTGTGTGTCTCTGTGTCTCTCTGTGTGTTGTGTGTCTCTGTGTGTCTCTGTGTGTGTGTGTGTGTGTGTGTGTGTGTGTGTGTGTGTGTGTGTTGTCCAGACTACCGTACGGGGCCGTGCTTCGCCTCGGTCAACAACCAGATGTGCCAGGGCCAGCTGACGGGCATCGTGTGCACTAAGACTCTGTGCTGTGCGACGGTGGGCCGGGCCTGGGGTCACCCCTGTGAGATGTGTCCTGCTCAGCCGCACCCCTGCAGGAGGGGCTTCATCCCCAACCACCGCACCGGGGCCTGCCAAGGTAACCTCTAACACACACACCCCCCCCCAAACTGTCTCTTCTCCTGTCTGTGCCCCCCTTTCTAACTGAAGTGTTGTTTCTGGTCTTTCGCCCTGTTTTAACCATAGATATATACACATAAGCTGTGTCCCAATTCAGGGGCTGCAGCCTACGCGGTCTCCGGAGGTAAATGGGACGGTCTAGCCTTCGGAGCATAAACAACGGCCTAACGTTAAACATTTGAAAGTGGCGCTTGCAACGGCTCTACCGCTTCTCCGCTCCTCCGCTTCTCACTTTTTTTTGTTTAATACTATAATTAGAATAAATACAAGGGCAGTTATTAATATACCAATAAACAAACCATTGAACAGCAGCCAGGGGGGAGGCTATTAAGTGAATTGAGAATAAAGAGCACAAGTGATATGTTTTCATAGCTTTCTTCTTTGCCTCCGCTCCTCACCTGTGCAGCCAGAGCAGAGCTCAGCAGCGGGCAGCCACACCTCCGAGCCGGCCGCAGAGCCGGGTTACCATGGCTACAGCACAGAGCTGCTCCGTTCGATAGCTAGCGGGCTAGGTTGCTAATAACAACAACGGTGCAGCAAAGCATCTTGGGATATGGGAGGCCGCGAAGGATAGTAGCGATGCATCCTCCGAATGCAGGGGAAAGGAGGACGCTGTAGGCGACAGCCTTCGCGCAGCGCTGTGATGTCATCGGCCTTCAAATCCACCCTCCAAAGGCTGCAGCCCCTGAACTGAGACACAGCTATAGATGCCGCCTCTGACGCTGCTGTCCATAGACCGAATCTCCTTGTTGTTACTACTTCCGGGTAGAAAACCAGCACTTTATTTGAATGAGAACAGTAGTAACAAACGAGAGTTTAGCTAGGCTATATATAGCCTATCATATTTTTCACGCCCTATCACCGTTTAGACAAATCTGAAATGATTGAAGAAACATTACTATTTCTGTGTGTGTGTTTTGTGTTGCTATGTGTTGTATTTATTCAGTTTGGGGGAATCACGGTGTCTAGAAAGCATCAGTGGCTCAGCTGACAGGGACAGCTAACGGTAGCTAAGCTAACAGTAGCTAAGCTAACAGTAGCTAAGCTAACGGCGGTAGCTAAGCTAACAGCAGGACGTCAGCTGTTAAAACCCTCCCGTTGTGGGACACGACATGAAACTACTCCAGTTAGCTCAGTCATGTTGGAACTCAGATATCCGCTGGAGAAAATATTTTTTCATGGAGCGTTTATTGAGTCACTGAGTTATTAAAGTTAAACAGGTAGCTAACCGTTAGCCCGGCTAATCTATGATAACCATGACTAATTACAAAAATGTGCACACGTGTGCTATTTATACTTCAAAACTAACCGTCCCAAAGTTTCCAACCTGCGACACAATCAACAATTTTTACTCTAGAAACACCAAAGTGACATGGACGCGTTCAGCAAGGTCTTATGGTTCGGAAAATATAAACCTTTTGCTCGTACTAAGTACAGATTTGTCGTACATTAGATCTGTTTGAGGGTGTCACAGAGCAGTTAAAGCCTATGGTTAAAGCTGCCACCATGCCATAAAGCCACCAGCCAACAGTTACATGGTAACCTCAACATGGCAACCTCACCATGGCAACGCACACACATTCTCTCTCTGTCTGTCTGTCGGTCACACACACACACGGACACACACTCACCACACACACACACACACACATCCAACACACACACACAAATGGACACACACTCACCACACACACACATCCAACACACGGGAGGGTTTTAACAGCTGACGTCCTGCTGTTAGCTTAGCTACCGCTGTTAGCTTAGCTACCGTTAGCTTAGCTACCGTTAGCTGTCTCTGTCAGCTGAGCCACTGATGCTTTCTAGACACTGTGATTCCCCCAAACTGAATAAATACAACACATAGCAACACAAAACACACACACAGAAATAGTAATGTTTCTTCAATCATTTCAGATTTGTCTAAACGGTGATAGGACGTGAAAAATATGATATATAGCTAAACTCTGGTTCGTTACTATTGATCTCATTCACATTACAGCTGGTTTTCTACCTGGAAGTAGAATGTAAACAACAAGGAGATTCAGTCTATATATCTGTGGTTTTAACTCCCCCCCCCCCCTCTCCCCCTATCCAGAGGATTAGTTCTAATTGGGTTAAACTGTGGCGGGTGGCACTGCCTCCCTCATGTGTCTGGTATGCCCACGGTCGCCCGCTGCGGCGCGACTGTCAGAGTCAGTAACACGGGTCAGTGGCGGCCCAGTACCGCGGCCCCGTTGCCCGCCGGCTCCCAGACCCAACAACATCAGAACCTCCCCGCGGGGGGGTGGGAGGGGGGGCAGAGCCAGCTCGTCGGCTCGCCGCTCGGCCCAGAGGAACACGGCGTTCTCTGGGACGGCATCAGGTCAACGCCTCCCGGAGCGTTCCAGCCTCACGGCCACGACTCAACCTGTCAGAGTCATTAAAGGAATTTACAGTTCATCAGCAGAGGAGGAGGAGGAGGAGAGAGGGAGGAGGAGAGGAGGAGGAGAGGAGGAGGAGAGGAGAGGAGAGGAGGAGAGGAGAGGAGAGGAGGAGGAGGAGAGGAGAGGAGAGGAGGAGGAGAGGAGAGGAGAGAGGAGAGGAGAGAGGAGAGGAGAGGAGAGAGGAGAGGAGAGGAGAGGAGGAGAGGAGGAGGAGGAGGAGGAGGAGGAGAGGAGGAGAGAGGAGGGGAGAGGAGGAGAGGAGAGGAGAGGAGAGGAGAGGAGAGGAGGAGGAGAGGAGAGGAGAGGAGAGGAGAGGAGAGGAGGAGGAAAAAGAGGAGAGGAATGAGAGGAGAGGAGGGGAGGAAGAAGAAGGAGAGAGGAGAGGAGGAGGAGAGAGGAGAGGAGAGGAGAGGAGAGGAAAGAGGAGAAAGTGAGGAGAGTAGAGGATCGTCGAGGAGAAAGGAGAGGCTCACTGCTGCACTACCCCGGCTCGTCTCTGCTCTTCTCTTCTCCCTTCGCGTCCCTGCCCTGCCTTCTCGTCTCTTCTGCTCTGCCCGTCTCTCTCGCTCGCCCCGTTGAAAAAAAAAAAAACACCCCCCGCCACGTAACAACTCTGGAGGAGGTCTGTGAGAGAGACAACCAGCCACAGTCACTTCTTCAACTCCACCAAGTTTAGAAATCATGTGTCGTGACGAGGTTGAAATAACAACACTGATTGGATGTCGCAGCACAGCGTCACGCGATGTCGCTTGAAAAGTTCAAATTTTTGATGGCTGCGTCATCGCGTCGGGCGATACGAGCGACGCGATGACGCAGCCATCAAAAATTTGAACTTTTTTCACGCTTTTTTCACGCCATCGCGTGTCCTTGCGTCATTTACATTGACTTTGAATGGAAAGTTGTGGCGTTCATTGCGTCCATCGCGTTTGGTGTGAACGCACCGTAAGAGGAAGCAGGAAGTAACGTCGCCATGGGAACTCAACTCAGAAAAGGTCTCCATGTGAGTGAACGGGAGTCAAAGTTTTATCTCTAGTGTGATGATAAAACTCTCTGAGCTCGACCTGTTTAAAACATCACGGTTCATGAAGAGAAACCAGCAGTTTGTTGTCACGGCAACAGAAGAATGTATTTAGTGTGACTACAGATCTGGTGTCACCAACTGACACGGGAAAGGAAGGACGCCATGTGGTCGCCATGGTGATGCCACTACGCCACCTGGAGTCTCTATGGTTACGGATTCTAAGGAGTTTTATTCTACAATAGTTTTACAACAAACTGCTGGTTTCTCTTCATGAACAGGTAGAGCTCAGAGAGTTTTATCATCACACTATTCACTCACATTAGAGATAAAACTTTGACTCCCGTTCACTCACATGGAGACTTTTTCCGAATTAAGGACCCATGGCGCCGTTACTTCCTGCTTCCGCTTCGGCTCTCTATAGAATACCATACATACCAGCCCCGAACCCTAAAAAACCTGTGGACCTGAAATACCAGAGTTGCTTTATGATGTAATACAAGTTGTCTAGCGTTAAATAAGACTTGTTTCCTGCTGCGGCCGCTTGTTTAGATGTTCATGTAACAAGTTGCTGTAATCCTTCTTCTTAGCCACTGCTAATGCTAATCCACCGGTCAGTAGAACATATTTCCTCTCGTTTAATTAACGTTATCCACAAGCTTCCGAAAGTCATCTATGGTCAAAACCGGAAGCTGGTTTTGCCGGTTTTGGTGGAATTGTACGTTTACGTTTCCATGGTTTTCAGTCGTTGTCATAGTTGCGGTAAACGCATGGATCTATTAACGCTGGCTTTTAACACGGATGTCAGTCTGTGTGATATCCACTGTTAAAAGCTGCTGTGATGATCCATGCCTTTTACAGATTTTCATTGGGAAAAAAAAAAAAAAAAATCCATGCATTTACCGCAACTACCGAAACCATGGAAACGTAAACATAACATTCCACCAGAAGAGCAAAACGTGTACGTTTACGTTTTTGACGTTCGAAAAAAGGTCGATACTTTTGGAGTTTGCAGAACATAGACCAGTAACAACACGCTACGGCAACTTGATTGTTTAACCATTTTGATCCATTAACCAAAACGTTACGTTAATAAACCATCTTTTTAACTGAGTCCTGACCTATAGGCTTTAACTTTCGCTTGGACTTTCACCTTTGACGTTGGTTACATGCAGTCATTCAGACATCCCACCATTCCCACATAGCGCTATTCCGACATGCAAACGTCCCACCATTCCGACAAGGCTTTCAATAAGGAAATGTGCGTTAGTCAACAGGCTAAGACATGCGGATAGAGGAATTCCCACATGGTTGTGTGTAGAGTAGACAGGGACTAGTCAGCCTGTCTAGCCTCTACCTGCTCTTTTTACTAAACTTAACCAACTCCTTTCTTCATTGTCTAAACCCAACCAGTGCTAAATCTTTTTTTGGGGAAAAAATACGCCATTAAAGGAATTGTCGGAAAGGTAGGATGTTTAAAAAGAGAAAAAAATACCGTCATTCCGACCATAAGAGGCAAAAATTGTCTGAATTTTGGGACGTCTGACAGAAAATTAAGTGTTTAGAGGCCGATGCCGGACTGGTGGGGATGTGGGAATGACGGTTGCCACCCGAGTTTATTTTACCATCTCTGTGTAATTTCTCTTGTTATAAAGGACTCTGTCTGTCTGTGTGTGTGTGTGTGTGTGTGTCCAGATGTGGACGAGTGCCAGGCCATCCCCGGCATCTGTCAGGGAGGAAACTGCATCAACACGGTGGGGTCCTTCGAGTGTAAATGTCCCGCTGGGCACAAGTTCAACGAGGTCTCTCAGAAATGTGAAGGTAAGAAGAGACACAACCACACAACGACACAACGACACAGACACACAAACGTTAACAACGACACAGAGAGAGAGTGGAGTTAGTTAGTTAAGAAGCCACATCCGTCTGGTTGTGGTGAAGCTTCATCTCCGTGGTGGTGTGATGATGATGACGGCTCGGTGGAGGAGACCACACAGACGCCTTGCAGCCTGGCAGCCTGGCAGCCTGGCAGCCCCTCCCTCCCTCTAAAGAGTTTAATTAAACCAGAGCAGCACTCAGACGTCTCTCACTGAGCTCTGA
>NC_140909.1:819866-859876 GCF_045865225.1 Trachurus japonicus
ATTGCATTTAATTAATAAACAAAGCACCATACACATGAATCACTGTAGAAATTAAAGATATATCATTTTTAATTACTATAAAAAGGCTTTCAAAGCACTGAAACAGCCTTTGTTTTGTCCCCAGAGCCAAACCCTTATAGTTTACCACAATGCATTATGAATAAAATCCTTCTAAAATCTCATTTTTTTTGCATATTAGTGTGACTTTATATTATATCTACACTTATATAACATTTTTTTAATTAAAACCTAATTATATTTTGGTTAAAATTCACATTTTAGTCCCGTCCCCAGGTTTTCACTCAGTGCTGTTACCCGAACACATTCTACACTCTAAAAGTTTTGGATCGTTCTGCTGGAAGTGACATCATTTAGCTCTTCTGAAAGTCATGGGAAGACCAAAATTAAATTCTGTAATTTATTTTTCCTGAAATTGAATGATATTGTAGCTACGTCAGGGTCCGTCACACTTAAAACTCATTCCTGTTACCTAAATTATCTCTAGACAGTGTTTGTTGATATCAAAAGTAAAATAGTCAGTTAAATCCTAAGAATGTGCTCTGTGTGCTCAAGCTATTAGTATAGATGCTATTTGGCTAGATTTCACACAATTGCTGATTTTATGCTAAGAACTCATTGATGTTACCCTCATTGCTGTTACTTTTTCTTCAAAAATGCAATGATAAAAGCAGCAATAAATTAAATAAAGTAGCCTGAGATTGACCAGTACTCATTTTGAATGAGTAAATGTGTATATTAAAAAATTCTATACTGAAATGGAATGAAAAATGAAGTTTAATTTTTAAGAGTTACAACGAGCAAATGGCACTCTTTTGGCGGAATGACCCATAAAGGTTGTTACGCTTTTGGGGGGGGGTGGATTTGTCAGCGCATGGATAAAAATGCGACTTTTTGTTGGAAACAGGTTATGTGAATTGAGGCAGAGTTTGTGGGTGAAGCTGCTGGACTTCACCCAGCGACGCCCCGGTGTCCCAGCTCTCCTCTCTGCTGCACCGCGACACAAACACTCCGTTACCCGTAATGTTTTGTTTATGACGGTTAAGACGACACAAACACACGTCGTAACATCGTATATGTTATGTATGACACAGTTCTACTGTCTTTCTGTGTAAATATCTCATGTTACAACATGAAAACCTGCAGCTTATATTCAAGTGCGGCCTATATGTACAGTATTTTCTTTTAAATGTAGCTGGTGCGGCTTATACAGGTGCGTCTATAGTCCGGAAAGTACGTAAATTGTCCATGATGTTGAGTGTCAGCTGAGTGTCAACTGTTGTCATGGATACATTCACGCTCTCTTATGACATAATCTCACGGCGCACTCCTCCTAATCGCAAAACACTAATGAATGGAAACGGTCATGAATTCGCATTTGCTTTTTGCGCATTTTCACGAAATCCGCTTTTAAATATGATACGTTTGGATGGAAACCCAGTTTGTGTGAAGGTGAAAGTCGTTACTGCTCCGATGTGAGAGGAGGCAGCAGCAGCAGCAGCAGCAGCAGCAGCAGCAGCAGCAGCAGCAGCAGCAGCAGCAGCAGCAGCAGCAGCAGCAGCAGCAGCAGCAGCAGCAGCAGTAGGAGTTGAGTTTTCCTCTCTGAGTTTTCCTCTTCCCTCTCTGAGTCTTTGGCTTTGAGCTGCAGCTGAAAACGCTCCAACGTTCCAGCTGCTGAATCTAGAAACTAGGTCAGTCGTCACTTTCTTGTTCCTGCTTCCACAACAATGAGGAGAGAGGAGAGGAGAGGAGAGGAGAGGAGAGGAACGCTGCTGCTGCTGCTGCTGCTGCTGCTGCTGCTGCTGCTGCTTGTTCTCACATCAGCCTGTCTGTCTGTCTGTGTGTGTGTGTGTGTGTGTGTGTGTGTGTGTGTGTGTGTGTGTGTGTGTGTGTGTGTGTGTGTGTGTGTGTGTGTGTAGACATATATATATGTGTGTGTGTGCACATCTGTCTGTCTGTTTGTGTGCATGTGTATCATCGGACAGGTCACACCCTGGAGGGCTGGTTACAGTGCATATTCACACACATACACTCACACACACACACACACATGCACACACACACACACACTCACACACACACATGCACACACACACACACACACACACACACACACACACATATACATGCACACACACATGCACATACAGACACGCACACACAGAGACAGACACACACACCATAAGGCTTCAGGAAGTTCAGTTCAGTTTGACCCAAAACAGACCAGAGAGGAATTCTGGTCTGAATCGTTCATTAGACGTGCACGTACATGTGCACGTATCTATACACACACACACACACACACACACACACACACACACACACACACACTCACACACACACTCCGCCCCCCAGGAGAGGATGTTTGTGAGGAAGGAATGTCTGAGTCTGTTGCTCCAAAAAACTGTTGAGCCAAACATTCAGTCTGATTCCCAGGAAGCAGCCGGCGCTCCACCAGGAGCTGCTGCTCCTCCTGCTCCTCCTGCTCCTCCTGCTCCTCCTTACTCCTCCAGCCGGCGCTCCACCAGGAGCTGCTGCTCCTGCTCCTCCTGCTCTTCCTCCTTACTCCTCCTCCTGCTCCTCTTCATCCTCCTGACTCCTCCTTCTTCTCCTCCTCCTCCTGCTCCTTCTCCTTACTCCTCCTCCTTCTCCTCCTTACTCCTCCTGCTCCTCCTCTTCCTCCTTACTCCTCCTGCTGCTGCTGTTGCTCCTCCTCTTCATCCTCCTTACTCCTCCTCCTCTTCATCTCCTCCTCCTCCTCCTCCTCCTGCTGAACGTGTATGTGTTCGTCGTAGGAAAACTTCTCAGAAAAGAGGAAGTGATGAGTTGAAGTTCTTCCATTTATTTCCAAATGAAGCAACAACAACGAGTTTCTGTCTGTAGCTGCTGGTCGGTCCAGACATGTCCAGTGGTGTAGTCTAATGTTACTGCTGTTACCTAGCAACCAGTGGTGTAGTCTAATGTTACCTAGCAACCAGTGGTGTAGTCTAATGTTACCTAGCAACCAGTGTTAAAATGTCCATAAAAAGTAGTGGAGCCTTGAACCCTGTCAACCCTCCCACTTTGAGAACCATCGACATTTACTTTAGTTAGATAGTTTAGTTGTACTGGCTATACTGCAGTATTTATGTATTTTCAGTGGCTATACTGAGTAAACCTGAGTATCACATAGACTACACCACTGCCCATGTCCCGTGTCCCGTGTCTCCCGTCTCCATGGCGATGTGCCTGACCCTCCTGTCTCTCCCCAGACGCCCGCGGCGGCTACTGCTACGCCAGCCTGCTGAACGGCCGCTGTGCCAACCAGAACTCCCAGCTGCTCACCAAGATGCAGTGCTGCTGCGACAGCGGCCGCTGCTGGTCCGACGGCTCCACGCCCGAGATGTGCCCCATCCGGGCAACAGGTGGGGTCGCTCACACACACACACACACACACACACACATACACACACATGATGATGATGATAGATAGATAGAACGATAGAACAATAGATAGATAGAACGATAGATAGAACGATAGAATGATAGATAGAACGATCGATAGATAGATAGATAGATAGATAGATAGATAGATAGATAGATAGATAGATAGATAGATAGATAGAACGATAGATAGATAGATAGATATAGTGTTGAATAATGTGTGTGTGTGTGTGTGTGTGTGTGTGTACATGTGCATTGGACTTAGGGGCCGTTTACACGAAGACGCTTGCGAGTAAAGACGGAAGATCGGAAGTGCCTTTCGTTTATATGGTGACGGCGTTTTTGGGGCTTGAAAACGCAAAAATCTCAAACCACCCCTGAAAGTGGAAAAGTTGAATACGCTCCAGCGCAGCGTCTCCGCCTAAACAGGCCAAGACGCAAAACTGGCTCAGATCTGCTGTTCTGCTCACGTCAAGTCGGCGTGTTGACGTCAAGTCGGCGTGTTGACGTCACGATACAAACAAACATGTCGGATTACATCCATAGTTGAGAGTGGTCTGGAGCAATAGCTCGACCTCTTCATCGGACCAGACAAAGTTCTTCTTGTTGTTAGCTGTAGCCATGTTTTCCTTTTCTGATTTCCCGGCACAGTGACGAGAAGAAGGAAGGTTCTACGCATGCGCGTAGGCATCGCAGCGTTTGTGACAGCACCACCTAGTGGTCTGGCGTGCATTAGCAATAGATTTGTACACACTTTTGCGTCTCCGTATGCACACAGATTTCCTCCCGAGAACGCTCGTGTAGACGCGAAATAAAAAGTGAAGACGCGACGCCACTTTTGCGTCTTCTGTTCACACCGTCTTCGTGTAAACCTAGCCTTAGAAAGTAAAATAGCTAAGCACCACACAGAGCAGGTGCAGAGCAGATTTGAGCTCGGTGTAGCTCCCGAACAACAGCCCATAAAAAGAGAACCGTACCTCTTATCAGAGTGTGGTAGAGACTGACTGGTTCAAAATCCCTTCCTGAACGTGGTGATGTGCATTAAATGTTTGTAGGGCAAAAACTTTTCTCATTATCACAAGTTAGAAAAGGGCGTCATTTCTGCTTTTCTCAAAAAATCAGCGCCTACTTTTGAATGGGAGTCAATGAGAGGAAGGGAGGGAACTGGCCGCACTCAGAGGCTCCGAGTTTAAATTGTGTTAGTCTCTCTGGTTTTTTGAGCACATGCTGAGAGAGAGGATGAGCTTGTCTACAAACGTGGAGAAAATAATGTGTGTAGAGTGTAATCTGTGGCCGTGGTGACAGGTTAGAGAGGAAAGTGTCAGAGGATTTTTTGAACCTCTCTCACTCTAGCTGATGATGTCACCCACTCTAGGTCTGAACATTCCGCGCAATACACACTCATTATAAATTTGAATTTTGTCAGAAATGTTAATGATTTTAAAACTGCCAAATATCTGAAACTGTTGAAGATATCAATAAGCTGAGAAATGGCTGAATAGTTTAAAGGTTTGTGAACAGTTTAAAAGTTGAATGAAGTCTGTAGCTGAAAGTATGCTGAAGCTATAGAGGCTGAAAGAAGCAGAAGATTTGAAGAGTTTGAAGACTGTTTCCATTCATTTCCTATGGGAGAAAAATTGCACAAAAAGTTAAATATTTTAAAAAGTATAAATAGTGGAAAAGAGAAAAGTCATAGCAGGATTGTCCCGAAAAAGCTGCACGTTTTGATATATGAATTGTTGAAATAGCACAAAGTATGAAGGACGAGTTAAACGCAGAAAAAGAGCGGAAGAAGTAAGCTTTCAGCATTCACACTAATAAGATAAAGATAAAGATATAAACAGAATACAAACTGTTGTGGTTTGAACACTGGAGCTAAACGTCTGTTGTTTTTCCACATGTGCTGATTCCAGAGGAATACCAGCGTCTGTGCTTCCAGGCCCCTGACGGGAACGGCGGGGTCCTGGTTCCTGGTCGTGTCCCCGGGGGCCCCGACATTCCCTCCATCTACCCGCTTCCCTATCCGGGTCAAACTCCGGGACAAGGTCCTGTCCAGATTCCCATCCAGGTCCCGGGTCAAGGACCGGGACAAACTCCGGGACAAATTCCAGGACAAATTCCAGGACAAATTCCAGGACAGTTTCCAGGACAGTACCCAGGACAATTCCCAGGACAGTTACCTATCCAGCCTGCTCCAGGTGCGCTCCTTCCTCCTCCTCTTTTTATTTTTTTTATTTTTTTAATTTAGCACAAACAATATCATATAACAAAATGACAGGGATGTCCAAAGGGGAGGTATGAAACCCAAAAGGGTTTATATGATAACCTCACCCACATATTCAAAGATCAAATTTGTTACAGTTTAAAAACAATAACATAGGAAAATAATTAAAGGGATAGTTCACCCAAAATTCAAATTTCCCTCATTATCTCCTCCTCCCCCTCATGTGGACTAAGGGCTGGGAGAAGTTTCAGAGTCCTCCGTGGCTTCTCTGAGTTACAGGGGGTCTCGGCGTAGCAGTGCATGTCCATATGACGGTTGAGAACGGAGCTCACTTTTCTTCGTCCAAAAAGACAGTTTAACAATTTCTCATGTCGGGGCTTCAATACAAGAGGGACATTTCAATTTTGGGTAACTATCCCTTTAAACAATACTGAAAAATAAGTAGAAAAACAAGTGATTAAACAGTAAATATAAGGAAGTAAGGAAAAAAAATCTTCCTAACCCCTCACCCTGAGTGTCACCAGAACTCGTAACTCAAACTTTCTGCTGTGACTCAGAGGACGAGCAGTTTCCCAACTCCCTCTCATCTTGTTTTGCATTTTCAAAATCCCACTTTTGAGCAACAACAGCAGCAGCCGCCGCCGCCCACGCCATCACACCGCCAACGCCCCGCAGCTAACGAGCTCCGTCTTAACGATGGGAAACTCTGACCCAGTCCAGAGCTGCGCGTCCACACGGCGCTGCTTGTTGTTGCCTTCATTTGTTAAAAAGCCCCAGTCTGTAACTTATTTATCTTTTTACTATCAAAAATCAAACCTGTCTTTCATAAATCCGTATTTGACTGAAGGTGAATCACAGCTGCATCCAAATGAAAGCTTTCTGGTTCCTTAGAATGAGTTGTTACAAGTCGTTACAAATACATAAGTGGGCGACGCACCGAACCGAGGCGGCCATGTTGCATCGTGACCGTAGGTAACCACGGAAACGGCCTGTTATAACCGTCACCACTGTGTAGTGTGAGGAAGGACGGAGGCACTGGTGTTGCATTCAGGTGCAGTCAGGCAGACGGCCGTCGGCAAACCAACCGGATGTCATTTTACTCCACCAGAGAAAGACGGTAAAACAATACCACATCACCATGACAACATGTTGTCACGGACCACTTGTTTATCCTGTTACATGCAGCGTCTGTTGTCTGTCTGACGTCTGCCCCATTTCACCTGAATGCAACATCAAGAATACGTTCAGATATGCAACCGCACCACGAGATGGGGGGAATTCCTACGTACTATACCTTTAAAGAGTTTGTACAGAAACATCCTCGTCCTGAGGGAGGGGGGGCTGGTTCACATGGAGCCAAATATTCAGATTAGAATCAGTTTAGAGTCCAAACTGAATGAAAACGCTCTGTATAAACAGCTCAATCAGAATAAACAGGTGGAATAACCCTTTTCTTAAACCGATCCAAAGTAAAATTTCATCATGTAAACGGTGAAACTGAATGTCGTCTGGTTTTGTTCTTTCTGCTGAATAGAATAGAATAGAATAGAAGAATAGAATATACTTTATTAATCCCTTGCGGGGAATTCTTTCGTCACAGCGCTCCGGTGTACAGAGGTGAAGAATATTATAGCAGAATAATACATATACAATACAACAACGTAAGATAAATTACAAATTAAATATTACAAAATGTACAAACTTAAAAACATTCTACTTCAGTGTGTTCCAACTAAAATTACTCAATGGTAGTAGCACTTAGAGTGATTCTTTCAGTTGGGGGAAAAATTTCAGAGTGTCCATAGCCCATCCATATTCTCCAAACAGTTCAAGAACAGCATTCAATTTACCTTTGGTATGCCTTGGATAAGCGTTTTAGGCGAATATTACAGAATTAGTAGGTCTCCTTTTCTTTTCTTTCTTGGATGCAATCAAGGCAACGAGGGCTGTGCAATAATGGAAAAATGTTGATGTTATTTAAATGTACTCGTTATGCCTGTCTTGTGTGTTTACAATATGCAGCTGCTGGAGGCGTTGTCATTGTCTGTCCAAGGCAATAAAGTTGATATTGATATTGATTATATTGATTGAAAGACTCCTCAGTCAGAAAGAGGAAACGGTCTCCATGGTAACCCACCTTGTTGTGACTCACGGTGGTAACGTTTCCCTCAGGTCCTGTGATCATCCAGACCCAGAACATCACCAACATGTGTCAGGCGTACCGCAACCTGTGTCTGAACGGCCGCTGCATCCCCATGCCGGGCAGCGGCTACCGCTGCGAGTGCAACATGGGCTTCAAGCTGGACGCACGCGGCGAGTGCATCGGTAAGTATACTCAATACCCACTGAAAATACATAAATACTGCAGTATACCCACCGAAAATACATAAATACTGCAGTATAGCCAGTACAACTAAACTATCTAACTAAAGTAAATGTCAATTGTTCTCAAAGTGGGAGGGTTGACAGGGTTCAAGGGGGTCTGTCAGTGCCCGATCCGTACCCGGAACACGATCCGTTCCAGCGCTTCTGCGCATGCGCCGTTTTTACGGCATTAGCTTCAAAGCTATGCTAACTGATAGCCTAGCAGTAGAGCAGCTAAAAGTCCGCCGTAGCGTTGTTAAAACGTCACTTTATTAATTTTAAATATTTTTTCATGCAAGAAAGTCACAGTTTAGAGTCCTAATCTGTGGTCAGTTTATCCAACTGACGTCTGTTTGGAAGTTTGCTCCGGTTTTGGGAGAAGTGCAGAGCTAGCTGGGAGCAGAGCTGGGAGCATAGCTGGGAGTAGCCACCGGGAGCTAACGTTAGCTCGCTGCTCGGCTCATCTCAGAGGCAGCAGCGGCCGGCTGAGGTGATTGACCGGTCACCCAGACGTCGTCATGCCGGTGGAGAAAGCGAGCAGATTAATTTATGGTCTCATTGATTAGTTTGTGTAAATGAAAAGTGAAGCTTCAGGTGGAGCTGGTCAGAGGAGCAGTGCTGACTTGCTGCTGTCTGTATGTGCAGAAATCACCACATTTACATCAATAAATAAATGTTTTACAATTAACTGATCGGTCACATTACATTTAATTTAATCAGAAATAGAACAGAGGGGAATTCGTTGCGACGTGCTTGTGTTTTTCCTCATAGAACATAGAACTGTTTTCATCCATATCCGCGGTGTCTGCCGTAAACTAAAAGAAGGGGGAAGTGCGCATGTGCAGAAGCGTCCTGGAACGGATCGTGTTCCGGGTACGGATCGGGCACTGACACTGTCCACTACTTTTTATTCACATTTTATCACTTTTTACTAGAATTCTTTTGAGAAATTTTACCAGTTTCTTCTCAATTTTTCAGTTCTAATTTTCACTATTTATTTTTTTTTAACCCCTTTTTATTATTGTTTGCCTCCCTTTTTTTGAGAAATTTAGCCACTTTTTCTAGAATTCTTGAGTAATTTTCCAGTGTCTTCTCAATTTAAAAAAAAACTTTTTACTATTGACTATATACTATTTTTTACTTTTATCACTTTTGTTTTATTATTGTTTGACCTTTTTAAAAAAAGTTTTACCACCTTTCCTAGAATTTCTTTGAAAAATGTTACCAGTTTCTTCTCAATTTTTCTGTTCTACTTTTAACTATTTTTTTAAAGAAATTTTTACCCCTTTTGTATTATTGTTTACCCCCCCTTTTTTTTGAGAAATTTTACCACATTTTTCTATAATTTTTTGAAAAATTTTACCACTTTTTCTAGAATTCTTGAGTAATTTTACCAGTTTCTTCTCATTAAAAAAAACAACTTTTTACTATTTACTATATACTATTTTTACTTTTACCACTTTTTTTTATTAATTGTACCACTTTTCCTAGAATTTCTTTGAGAAATTTTTACCAGTTTCTTCTAAAATTTTAAAAACTTTTTTTTTTTTTAAGAAATTCTACCACTTTTTCTGAGAAATTTTACCTTATTTTTCAAAAAAAAAAATTACTACTTTTTTCAAAATTTTTTAAAACTTTTTTGTTTATTTTTTTGTGAGAATTTGTTACCACTTTTTTTCAAGAAATGTTTCAACTTTTTGGGAGAAATTGTACCACTTTTTTTCCCAGAAATGTCTTTATAATCTTGTCCGTGGTCTAGTTTGTGTCAGTTTTGGGTCCTTGATATAAAACAGTTAGAGAAGCAGCGTCTATGTGATACAAGTATGAACAGTTTACCACCTAGAAAGCAGTTTACCCACTACAACACATTAGACTACACCACTGGTTGCTAGGTAACAGCAGTAACATTAGACTACACCGCTGGTTGCTAGGTAACAGCAGTTTACCCACTACAACACATTAGACTACACCGCTGGTTGCTAGGTAACAGCAGTTTACCCACTACAACACATTAGTCTACACCACTGGTTGCTAGGTAACAGCAGTTTACCCACTACAACACATTAGACTACACCGCTGGTTGCTAGGTAACAGCAGTTTACCCACTACACAACATTAGACTACACCACTGGTTGCTAGGTAACAGCAGTAACATTAGACCACACCGCTGGTTGCTAGGTAACAGCAGTAACATTAGACTACACCACTGGTTGCTAGGTAACAGCAGTAACATTAGACTACACCACTGGTTGCTAGGTAACAGCAGTAACATTAGACCACACCACTGGTTGCTAGGTAACAGCAGTAACATTAGACCACACCGCTGGTTGCTAGGTAACAGCAGTAACATTAGACCACACCGCTGGTTGCTAGGTAACAGCAGTAACATTAGACTACACCGCTGGTTGCTAGGTAACAGCAGTAACATTAGACCACACCGCTGGTTGCTAGGTAACAGCAGTAACATTAGACCACACCACTGGTTGCTAGGTAACAGAAGTAACATTAGACCACACCACTGGTTGCTAGGTAACAGCAGTAACATTAGACTACACCACTGGTTGCTAGGTAACAGCAGTAACATTAGACTACACCACTGGTTGCTAGGTAACAGCAGTAACATTAGACCACACCGCTGGTTGCTAGGTAACAGCAGTAACATTAGACCACACCGCTGGTTGCTAGGTAACAGCAGTAACATTAGACTACACCGCTGGTTGCTAGGTAACAGCAGTAACATTAGACCACACCACTGGTTGCTAGGTAACAGCAGTAACATTAGACCACACCGCTGGTTGCTAGGTAACAGCAGTAACATTAGACTACACCGCTGGTTGCTAGGTAACAGCAGTAACATTAGACTACACCACTGGTTGCTAGGTAACAGCAGTAACATTAGACTACACCACTGGGGGGTCGGAGGTTAATGAAAGTTTCATGTTTGTTCTGCAGACGATGACGAGTGTGAGCGAAGTCCGTGTGCTCACGGCGAGTGTGTGAACACACACGGGTCGTACATCTGTCAGTGTCCCGCTGGATTCCAGACCACGGCAACCAAGACGGAGTGTCGAGGTCCGCCACACACACACACACACACACACACACACACACACACACACTTTCATTTCATTTCGTTTTATTTAATTCATGGTTTACATTCTCACATAGTTGCATATTTACATAGTGTACACATAGTCACCATGAATGAAAAGGAGCAGGATGAAGAAAGGCTACACTGCAAAAACTCAAAATCTTTCCAAGAATATTTGTCTTATTTCTTGTCAAAATGTCTCATTTCTAGTCAAAACTAATCTCTTTCCACTTAAAATAAGACTCATCACCTAAAAATTAACTTGTTTTTAGACACTTTTTACTTGTTTCAAACGAATTTTCACTTGAAATAAGTAGAAAAATCTGCCAGTGAAAGCAAGTTCTTTGTGTTTGTAATAAGAAAGAAAAACTTGCTCCACTATCAGATTTTTCTACTTATTTCAAGTGAAAATCTGCTTGAAAAAAGTAAAAAGTGTCTAAAAAACACGCTGCTTTTTAAATGTGATGAGTCTTATTTTAAGTATAATTTGCTTTATTTTGACTAGAAATGACATTTTGACTAGAAATAAGATTTTGAATTTTTGCAGTGTAGCTGCCCCTCTCTGTTGTTATAACTACATTGGCTTACTATCAACACCAATATTATTCTCTGTTTCAAAATATTAAAGATGATGAAACATAGTAATGACAAAAAAACAAACAAAATAACGGTAGACACCACTCGTCTATCTATCTTTTCTCTTTTCCCTTCTTTTTCTTTCTCCTTCTTCTTTTTTGTAGATACTTATCTTTTCTTTTTTAAACATTTTCTTAAACTGAGACATACTTGTACAACTTTTCAGTTCTTTGCTTTGTGAATGCCATAGTTTTACACCTGCAACAGAAATACACATTTGTTTTAAGCTTAACCTTGTAAATTAATGTTTAAAATCCAGCTTCAGTCTGTTTTATCCCCTTCATCCAATTTAAACAAGCTTTGTAAATGTTCTGGTAATGATCTGTTCTTTGCTTTAAACATTATTTTTAGGGTCTGAAATTATATTATATCAGCCATTTTCAACAAACCTGCAGAAATAAAAAAAATCTATTTGAGGGATCTCTATTACCTGCCTTGTGGATAACTCTCACTGCTCTTTCTTGTAGCAGAAACAGAGTGTGTGTGGTGACGGTGCCGTCTTGTGCTTGTTTCCTCCAGATCTGGACGAGTGTGTGGCCAACGGTCGCATCTGCAACAACGGGCGCTGCGTGAACACGGAGGGAAGCTTCCACTGCGTCTGCAACGCCGGCTTCGAAATCTCTGCAGACGGAAAGAACTGTCAAGGTCTGTCGCTGTCGGCTTCTGGCCTAGAGCTGCGTTTACGGTGTCCAGACGTGTTTAAAGGGTTTTTCTCTGTGCTCTGTCTGGGTTAATGGAGCGTGGATCTGCTGGACGCGCTGCGATGCGACCACGCTGGGAGTTTAGTACGACTCACTCTGTGCATTTTAAATCAGCACCTCTTTAAAGGGATAGTAGCATTTTTTTAAAGTGTGGTTGTATGATCTCCAAATAGCCCCTAAGTACTTTAATTGCAGTAGAAGACTCTCTGCACTCCTCCCGTTAGCAACGCCAGCCCATAATAGCCCTGCCCAGAGATTTACAACATACAGTGTTGTGAACAGACCCAAAGAAACGGCCTATTTTCACGGCCTAAAAGAGGTTTTACCTGAAAAAAAATACACAGTTCCATTGTTCGCTATAATATAATTTTTTCCAGCCCTTCAAAGTGCAGGAAAAACACAGTTTTTATTTGGACCGAACCAACTCACGTATCCCTCCGCCCAGGGTTAGCGCCCGCCGATCAGCAGTTGGTTAGGTCCAAATAAAAACTGTGTTTTTCCTGCACTTTGAAGGGCTGGAAAAAAATATATTATAGCGAACAATGGAACTGTGTATTTTTTTTCAGGTAAAACCTCTTTTAGGCCGTGAAAATAGGCCGTTTCTTTGGGTCTGTTCACAACAATGTATGTTGTAAATCTCTGGGCAGGGCTATTATGGGCTGGCGTTGCTAACGGGAGGAGTGCAGAGAGTCTTCTACTGCAATTAAAGTACTTAGGGGCTATTTGGAGATCATACAACCCCACTTTAAAAAAATGCTACTGTCCCTTTAAAGGGTTTTTCTCTGTGTGTGCTCTGTCTGGGTTAATGGAGCGTGGATCTGCTGGACGCGCTGCGGTCCGACCACGCTGGGAGTTCAGTACGACTCACTCTGTGCATTTTAAATCAGCACCTCTTTAAACCTCGTCCGTGTTGCCATCAGTTATTTCTGCTTTTGTTTCTGCTCAGTTTGAGCCGTGGAGAGTTGAGAACTGCGCTGCACTGCAAAAACTGAAAACCTTTCCAAGAATATTTGTCTTATTTCTAGTCAAAACTAATCTCATTCTACTTAAAATAAGACTCATCACATTAAAAAGCAGCTTGTTTTTAGACACTTTTTACTTCTTTCAAACAGATTTTCACTTGAAATAAGTAGAAAAATCTGATAGTGGAGCAAGTTTTTCTTCCTTATTACAAACACAAAAAACTTGCTTTTACTGTCAGATTTTTCTACTTATTTCAAGTGAAAATTAGTTTGAAACAAGTGAAAATGATCTAAAAACAAGTTTATTTTTAGGTGATGAGTCTTATAGAGATTAGTTTTGACTAGAAATGAGACATTTTTACAAGAAATAAGACAAATATTCTTGGAAAGATGTAGAGTTTTTGCAGTGTGACGTCGTCCGTCTCAGGAAACTTTCTGTTGATGAGAACGACTTTGCAGATTCTCAGAGATGTTTGGAAACTCCCTCGCTCTCCTCTGCCGGTTCTTCTCTCAGTCTCGACACTATTTCTGTCGTTCTTCATGTGAACAGCACATGTGCAGCTCTATAAACGTGGTCCAGGAGAGACCGTCCCAGCTCTTAACCCCTCGCTGAACCGCTATAAACACCTTCTAGATCAGACGAGGTCGTGTTGCAGCGAGTTGCACCAGCTACAGTTCTGATCCAGTGCAGTCTGGCCTTCATCATTTCTCTTCTTGTCAAGTCTTGTTACTGACACATGAGTGAAGTTCGAGGCTCGGAGTGTCGAAACAATTCTGCCTTGTTGTTCTGTTTGAAAATGCTCCAAGATCTAAAATTAAAGAGTTGGCAGCTCGGAGCAATCACAGCAATCACAGCATTCCCTTTCCCAGTTTCCCAGTTTGGTGATTCCTGTCTCTGCTCACTGGCATACAGTCTGATGTGTCACAGTTTGCAGATGTAAAGATTTGACACCGATCAGTTCTCAGCTCTCCCAGTGTCCTTGAACTCGTCCCTGTGTTGTCGACAGAGCATTTATGTTCAACGCGCCTTCAGACTGGGATAATCATCCTTTAAATTTACGCTCATTTACCTCTTTTCATAGGTTTAAATATTCTGTGTCTTCTTATTTTGAGTTAAATTGCACATTTCAGATGATTTATATCAATATTTCTTTTGTAACACACTTTAATTTCAATTTGAATATTATGTTATTATTTTACATTTCTCTTCATAGTTTATTCAGGCTGTTGCTATGGCCATCTGCGGCCATCGAGAGGTTGTGTCCATTCTTGTACTTGTTTCTTTTATGTCTGTGTTGATGTCTGTTGTCTTTGTTGTTGTATGTTTGTAGATTGTTAATTGTGTTTTGTAGGGGTGGGAGAAAAAATCGATTCACATAAATATCGCGATATCTCTTTTGACGATTTTTAAATTGTTTGTTTTTTTTTCAAAAATCTATTCTTTTGGGGGGGAAAAAATATTTTTATTTTTTATTTTTTATTTTTTTTGAATTTTTTTAAATATTGTGCAATGTGCATTTGTTAGCCTTTTTTACATACAGATAGTACATGTTTAAGTTCACTTTATAATGGAGTATGTTAAAGCAGATATCAGTGGCACGGCCGTTTCGGCTAATGCTGTGTTCAAGGCAGGCTTTTGAAACCGTAAGTTACAGCTTCAAGTCACAACTACGACTTGGTAGCGTTCCAGGTAACCCGTAGCTCGTGTTTTTACCGTCCTGTTGTCTGTGAAAGTTCCCTATAACGGCCACTCGTAACTTCCGACCCGTGAACTCGTACCAGATCGAACTGGTATGACTTCACAGGAAGGAAAAACACAAAGTACGAGTTTCCTTGAACGCACCATGAGTTAGCAGCCCCCGCCCTTGTCAGGCATCAATTGGTCCTCGTGCTACGTCACCACATTCACGCGCATCCCTTGGCTGCACACACAGCCCTTCATGCCGTTCTCTCCCCTCATTGGATAACACTTGTATCCCACAAGGAAAATTTTCTCCTCGGGTTACAGCAGAGCAGAGTGACGGAGAGACTCGTGTTTAGGCTGAAATACTTCATGTAAGTGATTGCTGACGGAAAATAGGACTATTTAGGACTTATATTAACAAAAACATTCCACTGATATCTGCTTTAATTTATAGGCTCCTGCAGTATTTGTGTGCAGATAAATGTTAAAAATGCTAAAGACTACAAATCGAGAGAATCGGTAATATCGTAGAATCGCAATTTAAATCGAATCACCATCCAAAAAATCGTAGAAGAATCGAATCGGGAGAAAAGCATATCGTCCCAGCCCTAGTGTCTTGTCTCTTTTTGGTTTGTAATGTATATTAGGACCCCCTCGAAAACCAGAGGATTCCTCTCAAGGGCTTTATCCTATTAAATAAAAGTTCTGAATGCATGAAACAGCAGCAACACCAGAGCTTTTATTGCAGCGGTGCTGTAAACGTGTCTCTGTGTGTGTTTTGTGTTGCTCTGCAGACATGGACGAGTGTCTGATCAGGAACATGTGTCTCAACGGTCTCTGCATCAACGAGGACGGAAGCTTCAAGTGCATCTGTAAGCCGGGCTTCCTGCTCGACTCCAGCGGACGCATGTGTGTAGGTGTGTTTGCTCACACACACACACACACACACACACACACACACACACACACACACACACACACACACACACACACACACACACACACTGTACACTCACTGCAACAATTCAAAATCTTACCAAGAATATTTGTCTTATTTCTAGTCAAAATAAATCTAATTCTACTTAAAATAAGACTCATCACATTAAAAAGCAGCTTGTTTTTAGACACTTTTAAATTAGAGTTTGATGAGGGAAACCAAGAAATCCCATAATGAGCCTCCGTAGCGTAGCTCTGAGCAGCTCACGGCTCTGCTCCGCCGTTCTAAAAATAGCTTGCACCGACAATTAAAGGTAACGAACCTACTGCTATGACTATAGGGGTTATGGTGATGGGCCAGTTTGACTAAATGTTGAACTATCCCTTTAAATAAGTAGAAAAATCTGATAGTGGAGCAAGTTTTTCTTTCTTATTACAAACACAAAAAACTTGCTTTCACTGGCAGATTTTTCTACTTATTTCAAGTGAAAATTAGTTTGAAACAAGTGAAAATGATCTAAAAACAAGTTAGTTTTTAGGTGATGAGTCTTATTTTAAGTGGAAAGAGATTAGTTTTGACTAGAAATGAGACATTTTGACAAGAAATAAGACAAATATTCTTGGACAGATGTAGAGTTTTTGCAGTGTTACATTATAACATCACGTCGACTGGCTGCAGCAGCACCATTGTTCTCCTGACCTGCGTTTCCACGCCGACCTGAAGGCGGCGGCTGCCTCTCTGTCATGTTCGTGGCTCAGATGTGTGAGTCTGTCTGAGTCTGTTGTGCACGCAGTGAAAATCCCCCTGAAGCCGTGGAAACCCCCTCAGCATCGTCTCTCTGGCCAGCTGGACGTGTGCAGGGCCGGGCCCGCCTCTTCTCAGGCAGCAGCTCCTCAAAAGAAAAGAAAGTTCCCCAGAAACAGTCAGAGGGTTACAGACAGAGCTGCGTTCATAGAAACATTAAAAGAATAGTTCACCCAAAATTCAAATTTCCCTTCTCATGATCTCCTCCCCCTCATGTGGACTAAGGGCTGGGAGAAGTTTCAGAGTCCTCCGTGGCTTCTCTGAGTTACAGGGGGTCTCGGCGTAGCAGTGCATGTCCATATGACGGTTGAGAACGGATACCAACTGTCTTCGTAACAAAAAGACACCAAAAAACATCCAAATACCTCCATGCTGCTCGTATGTAATGTCCCTCTTGTATTGAAGCCCCGAAATGCAAAATTGTCCCGAAAAAATTTGAATAAGTCTCGCAAATCACGCGAGATTTGGACGGACCAGGAAGAGGAGCTTCCGCTACAAAACAAGCTTGAAACATAGACTTATTTAATTTTTTTCGGAACAATTTCTCATGTCGGGGCTTCAATACAAGACGGACATTACAGACGAGCAGCATGGAGGTATTTGGATGTTTTTTGGTGTGTCTTTTTGTTACGAAGACAGTTGGTATCCATTAGCAACCGTCATATGGACATGCACTGCTACGCCGAGACCCCCTGTAACTCAGAGAAGCCACGGAGGACTCTGAAACTTCTCCCAGCCCTTAGTCCACATGAGGGGGACTATCCCTTTAAAGATAGGAAGCGTTAACCTGCATCAGAAGCAGCGTCTTATCCTGCAGAGACTCTGAGCCGGTTCAGTCTCAGCAGGATAAATAAACAGAGAGCTGCTGATGTATGCACTCATTAACACACACACACACAGAGTTATGCCGTATCATTGTTTACACTCATTATGATAATTATTGTAATATGTGGATCAGGAGAAAAGGAAGAGAGTTTTTAATTTTATTTATTTATTTAAAAAGGACAATGTACATTAATAACATCAGTTCTTTTCTCTTTTTAAGGAAGAGAAAAGAGGAAGCCCAATGTAAATGTACCGATTAGCAAGTAGCTCATTTTCAGTATTTTCAGTCCTCTGGCAGTTTACATAGAGAAGATTTCATAACAATTAGACAGACACAGGTAGAACAGGACAGACATAGAACCAGACACAATGTTGACAGATGAAATAAGACAGACAGAACAATAAGAACTCGACAGAGCAAAACACAGGGATCAGAGGTACAAAGAAGTTCTAACAAACATTCACAACAGGCAACAAGAACAAGAACCTGACATACAAAACACAGAGACAGAGAGGAGGAATAAAGTGCTCTAGTGGCCATGCTTTACACTGCAAAGTACATTAAGTGCAGTAGAACAATTAAAATTAGAAGTGAGTGCAATTTTGATTGCTTTTCAGCCAGTTTTTTAAATGTGTTTTGAATGTGGTGTATGTATGACATTCTCGAATTGTTAGTGGTAAGCTGTTCCAAATATGACTGCCTTTGACTGACAGTATACTGCACTGCAAAAGCTCAAAATCTTACCAAGAACATTTGTCTTATTTCTAGTCAAAACAAATCTCATTCTACTTAAAATAAGACTCATCACATAAAAAGTAGCTTGTTTTTAGACACTTTTTACTTCTTTCAAGCAGATTTTCACTTGAAATAAGTAGAAAAATCTGATAGTGGAGCAAGTTTTTCTTTCTTATTACAAGCACAAAAAACTTGCTTTCACTGGCAGATTTTTCTACTTATTTCAAGTGAGAATTAGTTTGAAACAAGTGAAAATGATCTAAAAACAAGTTAATTTTTAGGTGATGAGTCTTATTTTAAGTGGAAAGAGATTAGTTTTGACTAGAAATGAGACATTTTGACAAGAAATAAGACAAATATTCTTGGAAAGATTTTGGGTTTTTGCAGTGTGACTGACTAAAAGTCAGTCTAAAAGTCAACTCTTGAGAGTGTTTTCTTAGCGGAGGTGAAGAAAGTGAAATCGACTGGACCGGAGAAACTTTCATTCCTGTTGTGTGTTTGTGTTTCTCCCTTCCAGACATCGATGAGTGTGAGACTCCGGGCATGTGTATGAACGGACACTGCGTCAACACCGAGGGCTCCTTCCGCTGTGAGTGCATGGCTGGGATGGCCGTCGGCCTGGACGGACGCGTCTGCGTGGGTGAGTTGTTGTTCTGCTCCTTTTCCACAAATTAAATTGGTTCCTGAGTGTCTTGAAGGGACATTGTGTAGGAATTCCTCCCATCTAGCGTTGTGGTTGTATATCACAAGCAACTCAGTCGTATTTTCCATGCTGCATTCAGGTGAAATTGGGCAGACGGCAGACGGACGACAGCCGCTGCACATAACGGCATAAACAAGCCTCTATGTAAACAAGTGGTCCGTCAGCACGAGGCAAAACAACACACGTGACAATATGTTGTCATGGCGATGTGGTATTGTTTTACCGGCTTTCTCTGGACTTCTGTGACTAAAATTACTGGCTAATGAAAAACAGACTGAAGAACCAAATGATCCATTTTCATGAAGAGATAACAGGAGAAGTTACACAATGTCCCTTTAAAGACGTGTCTGTGATGAGCTTCGGTCAAAATCCCCCAAGGATGAAACATCACAGCTCTTTCTGTTCATCCTCTCCAAACAGCGCTGTGCAAAACGCTCTGTTTCAGCGCCTGTCCCTTTAAATGCAAATGAGCCACTGCTTCGCTGTTGCGTTACCATGATGATGGCTACATGGCTGCCGCTGTTTGAACCGTATACTACACTGCTAGTACGTACTGATTTGGCCAAAATGCAGTAGTATGTAGTAGTGTGATGGTTTTCTCCCCCGGGATGACGACGGAGGTTGGCCGACCGAGCAGCTCTGCAGGTGGAGCTTCACTTCTCTGAAACGTTGGAGCAAACATCTAAACAGTCGTCGTTTGGACAAACTAACCGCACGTTGGGGATCTAAACAGTTACTACAAGAAAAAATATTAAAACTTAATATAGTGAATAATGTGGCACGGCCACGTCCTCTAGAACCAGTATCCAACATTTTAAACATATTACAACAAGTCTGAAAATCTGGAAAAGCAGACTAGATCCCCTTTAACTGGTTCCATTCTGGTGCCTCCAAAGAACCAGTTTGCTTTTCCACAAGCAAGGAGCCGAGTCGGCGCCACGTGGTTACGTCAGAGTAAAACCTCATCATGTGACCGCGTGGCGCTCGCTCTGAAGCACAACAACAAAGATGGAGGACTCGTCGTGCTCTTGTCTTTAGACGGTTACATCGCAATCCACCATTCCTGGCTACCCGTTGTACTCACACTCGTACTCACACTCGCAGCAAACGGATCCATTTCTCTCTTTTTAGTCGATGCAACCGACTCGCTCGTTATCGTTTTAAAAACGGTGGTTCATTGTTTTCGCTGTTCCTGTTTGGTCAGGTAGCCCCGCCCCCCAGCCGATTTCATCTTAGCTCTAAACTCTGTAAATATTTCACTTTATCCACATTTCAAACATGTTTAGGTGAGAAAGTAGCCGTTTAGATCAGCAGTGTGTCGTTAATTTGTCTAAATACCAGCTGTTTACTATTTTGTTGGACGAATTCGGCGCTACTCAAGCTAGCCGTTGTGACCAACACACTTCCCGTTACTTTCACAAAATAAAACACCCGTTGCCCTTTACATACAGAAAACCATGACGATAGAATTTGTGCTTTTACTTTGAAATAGGAAGCTAACCTACCCTCGATGTAGCTAGCTTGAACCAAAATAAAGCGTCTTTGCTTGAACCCTCCGTTTTGACTGATCTCGTCCCGTTAGCGGCATTTGACCGCTCAAGATGCCTTACCGGAGAGTTCTGATGCCGGGGAGAAGTTCCCAGTGTCACAGCAGCTTCCACACATCACAATGCAACCAGAACGACCACAACAACAACAACAACAACACAATCCTCTGTCCTGTAATTAAAACGACTAAACTGAGTCAATAAACAACAAACTGGAGCTCATCCTCTAAACCTGTTGAAGCCACAAACAAACAAACAAACAAACTAACTAACAGTGATGAATGTTTTCCTGCTGCTCCCCCGGACCGGACCGGACCACCGCTGCGCCGCCGCTGCTCCCAGTCCCAGATCATCTTTCTCTCCGTTTTTTAACATTCCCACATTTCCCCCAAATGACATTTCTTTTCTTTGTGTATTGTTGTGTGTGGGAAGTGTTGAAATGCTGTTACTGGGTCTGTGTGAGTGTTGAGCAGGATGATGATATCAGAGCAGGGGAATGCCTCCAATGCCTCCGATCCCGGGATGTTATGGAGAGAAGAGAACAGCCGCTTGTTTTGCCAAGTGTTGTTGTTTACCGGAGCTGCTGCAGACTTCCAGATCTCCTCTCCTCCTTCTTGCCTCATCTCATCCGTGTTGTGTTGTGTTGTTGCTCATACCCGTGTGTCTCTCTTGTTTTGTTTTTGTCCCAAACACACAGACACACATATGCGCAGTACGTGCTACGGCGGCTACAAGCGCGGTCAGTGTGTTCGGCCTTTATTTGGAGCCGTGACCAAGTCGGAGTGTTGCTGCGCCAGCACCGAGTACGCCTACGGAGAGCCCTGCCAGCCCTGTCCACCACAGAGCTCTGGTACACACACACACACACACACACACACACACACACACACACACACACACACAGCTCATATTTAATTCAAAACACACCTGTTAGTCAGGATACAACAGCTTCTTAAAGGGATAGTTCAACAGTTTGGCAAATTGGCCCATTGTCATAATCCCTATAGTCATAGCAGTAGGTTCGTTACCTTTAATTGTCGGCGCAAGCTGTTTTTAGAACGGTGGAGCAGAGCCGTGAGCTGCTCAGAGCTACGCTACGGAGGCTCATTATGGGATTTCTTGGTTTCCCTCATCATCAAATACACAATCCAACAACTCCACAACGCTCTGGTGGACAAGTTGTGAGCTGCACATTCACCACACTATGAGATAATAACACAACGTTACCACACAGAGTTGTTTTAGAGGGAAATTCATGCAAAACCGCTGATGCGTGTTGCCTTCAGGGACAGTTTTTCATCAACAGTCTCTGTATTTCCCTCTAAAACAACTCTGTGTGGTAACGTTGTGTTATTATCTCATAGCGTGGTGAATGTGCAGCTCACAACTTGTCCACCAGAGCGTTGTGGAGTTGTTGGATTGTGTATTTGATGAGTTTGATGATGAGGGAAACCAAGAAATCCCATAATGAGCCTCCGTAGCGTAGCTCTGAGCAGCTCACGGCTCTGCTCCACCGTTCTAAAAACAGCTTGCACCGACAATTAAAGGTAACGAACCTACTGCTATGACTATAGGGATTATGGTGATGGACCAATGTGACAAAATGTTGCAACTAGCCCTTTAAACGACAGAATAATGTGATGAAGTCGTTGCTGAAACACTCACTGACACACACACACACACACACACATCATCCAGTGACTTCTCATTAGTCCGGCCAATTAAAGTTCTTGTATCAAAAGCAAACCACATGAAGGAGTTGGTTTTATTTACATCTCAGCTAAATGAGAAAGTTGGAGTTGGATAATGACACGGTTTTACATTTCTAGGATTTTGCCAAATAAGATTTTTTCCGAAATGCTGTGTTTTTTTTCTTTCTTCTATAACAACCGAAAAAAAAAACCTGTTTGTGCGTTTTGTTGCAGCTGAGTTTCTGGCTCTGTGTCCCAACGGTGGCGGCATCACGGGTGATGGACGAGGTAAATGATGATGGCAAAGTGTGAGTGTGTGTGGAGTTAAACCACAGACCAACAACACATGTTATTATTTAGTTCAATGTGAGTTTTTCCCACACGCTTGTGCTTTTGTTCCTCCTCAGATATTAACGAGTGTGCGCTGGACCCCGACATCTGCCAGAACGGCGTGTGTGAGAACATGCTGCGGACGTACAAGTGCACCTGCAACGAGGGATACGAGGTCGACCTGACGGGGAAGAACTGTGTCGGTGGGTGAAGCCGCTGCTCACAGACACACACTGCAAAAACTCTAAATCTATCCCAGAATATTTGTCTTATTTCTAGTCAAAACTAATCTCATTCTACTTAAAATAAGACTCATCACATTAAAAAGCAGCTTGTTTTTAGACACTTTTTACTTCTTTCAAGCAGATTTTCACTTGAAATAAGTAGAAAAATCTGATAGTGGAGCAAGTTTTTCTTTCTTATTACAAGCACAAAAAACTTGCTTTCACTGGCAGATTTTTCTACTTATTTCAAGTGAAAATTAGTTTGAAACAAGTGAAAATGATCTAAAAACAAGTTCATTTTTAGGCGATGAGTCTTATTTTAAGTGGAAAGAGATTAGTTTTGACTAGAAATGAGACATTTTGACAAGAAATAAGACAAATATTCTTGGAAAGATTTTGAGTTTTTGCAGTGCAGGAAGGGAGCTCTAGAGCAGCACTAGTCTTCACATTTAAAACCAGTACATTAAAACATACATCTACAATCACAACAAGTCAACAAAAACTTACATTCAATCTGCACAACCGGATTGTCGTCTACATCAAAGAACATACAGTATGTAAGATACTCCAGTGTAGAGTGGTTATTATAACATAAAATAAAATGAAATAAAAGGGTAAAACAAATGAAGATGACAACACTGCAAAAACTCAAAATCTTACCAAGAATATTTGTCTTGTTTCTTGTCAAAATGTCTCATTTCTAGTCAAAACTAATCTCTTTCCACTTAAAATGAGACTCATCACCTAAAAATGAACTTGTTTTTAGATCATTTTCACTTGTTTCAAACTAATTTTCACTTGAAATAAGTAGAAAAATCTGCCAGTGAAAGCAAGTTTTTTGTGCTTGTAATAAGAAAGAAAAACTTGCTCCACTATCAGATTTTTCTACTTATTTCAAGTGGAAATCTGCTTGAAAGAAGTAAAAAGTGTCTAAAAACAAGCTGCTTTTTAATGTGATGAGTCTGATTTTAAGTAGAATGAGATTTGTTTTGTGGTACTTCGTAAGATATTTGAGTTTTTGCAGTGTACGACCCTACATAAAACCCTTTGTGTGTATGCCCGTGTGCATGTGTATGTGCGTGTATGTTATTTTACAGATATGAAATTCCAAGATATTTTTTTATTTTCTTTTTGAATGTTAGTTTATGTGTGAGTTTAGTTATTGGCAGTGATGAGGAGTCCCATGCTTTCATTGATTTGTATTTCATTGATCTGCTTCAAAAAGTTGGTGTTTGGTTTGGGAAGCGTTGTGTTGCCTGTCTGGTGGCGTACACTGCAAAAATTAAAAATCTTACCAAGAATATTTGTCTTATTTCTAGTCAAAATAAATCTAATTCTACTAAAAAGTATCTTGTTTTTAGACACATTTTAATTTTTTCAAGCAAATTTTTCACTTGAAATAAGTAGAAAAATCTGACAGTGGAGCAAGTTTTTCTTCCTTATTACAAGCACAAAAAACCTGCTTTCACTGGCAGATTTTTCTACTTATTTCAAATGAAAATTAGTTTGAAACAAGTGAAAATGATCTAAAAACAAGTTCATTTTTAGGTGATGAGTCGTATTTTAAGTGGAAAGAGATTAGTTTTGACTAGAAATGAGACATTTTAGTCTACTTGCCAACAATGAGTACCCGGAAATGTTGAGTACCCCAAAGTTTTATGTTAGAAATATATAGTATGGGTCCCCAGTATTCAGAAACTACCGGATGCTAACTTATATATATTGGGCAATTAGCACAATTGGCATAATTAGCATAAATTAGCATATTTTGCCTATATGGGCAATATTTCAACAAAATTGACTTGGCTGATCTGGGCAATATTGGAGTGGTTTTAGGGGTTATTGATGATGCTGAATCCATTTCTGACATTTTCAAAATTCAAAATGGCTGTCTAAACCGGAAGTGACCAGATTGAAATCCATCAAAATCGGCCCACTGGCGGTTAAAATCTGGTCACTTCCGGTTTAGACAGCCATTTAGAATTTTGAAAATGTCAGAAATGGATTCAGCATCATCAATAGCCCCTAAAACCACTCCAATATTGCCCAGATCAGCCAAGTCAATTTTGTTGAAATATTGCCCATATAGGCAGAATATGCTAATTTATGCTAATTATATCAATTGTGCTAATTGCCCAATATATATAAGTTAGCATCCGGCAGTTTCTGAATACTGGGGACCCATACTATATATTTCTAACATAAAACTTTGGGGTACTCAACATTTCCCGGTTCACAATGGGGCCCTATGGGCTGGCAAGTAGACTACTTTGACAAGAAATAAGACAAATATTCTTGGAAAGATTTTGAGTTTTTGCAGTGTGTGTAGTATATGAATCATGATTGTGTTTCAGCTGATTGTGTTGGTGTGATGAAGGTGTTGTGAACTGTAATGTTTTCCTACCGTGTCTCCTCAGACATCGACGAGTGTCTGATGAACCGGCAGCTGTGTGAGAACGGTCTGTGCAGGAACACGCCCGGCAGCTTCACCTGTCAGTGTCCTAAAGGATTCCTCTTCAACCCCGAGACGGACGTGTGTGAAGGTCAGACTCTCTCCTCCTAACCATGCTGCTGCTGCTGCTGCTGCCTCTTTTTCTTTCTTTCTTTTCTTTATTAGCACCTGCAGCAGCATCGGCTATTCTTCCTGGGGTCCCACATACACACAACATACACATAAACATTCACATATAGGGGTGGGAGAAAAAATCGATTCACATAAATATCACAATATCGTTTTTGATGATTTTTAAATCGATTTTTTTTTGTTTAAATTTTTTAAATATTGTGCCATGTGCATTTGTTCGCCTTTTTTGCATACAGAGTCCAGGTTTTGAACACAAGAACAAACAACAAGGCTCCCTAATAATTTTATAAAGTAACACAACATGAACATGGGGTGTTTTCTGTCACAATATTACAGCAAAGTAATTAACCAATCAAGTACAACTTGATATAGAAAAGAAGCTTAAACAAACGAAGGGCGTTTCAGAGAAATGTACATGTTCCATTGCTTCCAGATGTCATTGAATCTGGAGCTGGAGCCTCATTGAAAAAGTGATTCTTTCCATTACTACACATGGTAAATAATATCATAGCATTCATCTATAGACGAATTCGGAGAACGTTTTGTGTATGCCGCCATCTTGCGGCGGCGCCATTGCTGCGGTGACATGTGTCAGTCATAGTAAACTGATTCTCTATGACAGCATCATCAATAGGCTGCATTTGTGATGTTTAGTGCCCCCCAGTAACTGATTAAGGTATCTTACATGAATACCAATATTCATTTAGTAATTAATCATTTGTTTGAGCGATTAGCAGGAAAGATTAGAAGAACAGGGAGATAAGAGACTGTATCATAAACGATATAACATACCGGTACGTTATGCGTGCTGACGTTAGCAAGCCAGCAGCGGGATATTTAATCATGTGGACAGGCTACATGAATAAGATTATAAAAACAACAACAACTTTTGCTTTGTTTTAGATATTCAAGAATATTTTATTGACCAGCTGGCCTCTGATGATCAGAAAAAACGTCAATTACAGGTCTCTGATTTATGGTCAAAATTACCTGAGCTCCGGATGGGTCGGACATATTTTACACCGGCTTTTAGACGACCATGATCACATCATATTGAAGGGATCAGTGAGACATTCACAGACTGTCCACACGATGTGAAGGTAACGGTGAGAAGGGAGGGTAGCCAGGTTGTACAGGTCAGCTGTGACTGCGTCGCTGGCGGCTGCTGCTGCTGCTGCTGCTGCTGCTGCTGACACGCTGTACGTAACGTTACGGTCTAAACACGGACACTCCTCCTGAAGTAAGGGGCTGTGTTTTGCTGATATTAGAGCAGTCGAGGACGGCACATGTCCTCCCAGCCTTCCTGGACATGTTCGCAGAAGAGAAAGGGAAGAGAAAAGGTCCACTTGCATTCAAATGCCCGCTTCGCGCACAGAGCCAACAGCTGCCTGACTGTGAGTTGTCACCGCAGTAATGGCGGCCGTTCGATTTCCGGTGACGTCGCCGAATCAGTCTATAGACGGGACGTCTGGCTTCAGACATTTCTTTCTAATTGCTTTTCTAGCAGCTAGACTCAGTATTCCAAATAAATATTTAAACCGATCTTTGTTACTTTCATGAGCAATATGAACTGGTAGAGAGTGCTCATCAGCTGTTGTGTGTCGTTGTGTGTCTCCTGCAGACGTGAACGAGTGCGACTCGAGCCCCTGTATCAACGGAGACTGTGTGAACAGCCAGGGCTCCTTCGTGTGTCTGTGTTCGATGGGAAGCTCGCTGGACAAGACGGGACTGGAGTGTATAGGTGAGTCTGGAAAACACACTGCAAACTCTTCAAAACAATATCAATTATCATTTATTGTGTTTTTATTACCTACACTGCAAAAACTCAAAATCTATCCAAGAATTCTAGTCAAAACTAATCTCTTTCTACTTAAAATAAGACTCATCACCTAAAAATGTAACTTGTTTTTAGACAGTTTTCACTCGTTTCAAACTAATTTTCACTTGAAATAAGTAGAAGAATATAATAAGAAAGAAAAACTTGCTCCACTATCACATTCTTCTACTTATTTCAAGTGGAAATATGCATGAAAAAGTAAAAAGTGTCTAAAAACAAGCTGCTTTATGTGATGAGTCTATGAGTGATGAGTAATCAGATTTGTTTTGACTAGAATATTCTTGGTAAGATTTTGAGTTTTTGCAGTGTACATCAAACAGTGTAAAAAGAAAGTCACTGCACCGTCCACATTCTGTAAAACAAAACTTGGATCAATCGACCAACAAGTGCTTTGGATGAAGTTATAAAACTAATCAGCTGTGGATTAAGTAAGGGATAATGCCCGACGAGGTGTCCATTATAGGACGGTTGCTTCCGCGAAGTCCATTAATTTCTGATAATCAGACACCTCGAAGGGCATTATCCCGCTTATACCATGGTCACTTACCAGATAAATACATATTAAATCAATTACTTATAATTTAATGTTGTTTTTTTACCGTTAAAATGTTGTTTTTACCGTTAAAATCACACGTCTTTAAGCGGCTGAGCCGAGCGGACTATTTAATAACACTCGACGGCGATAAAAAAAAAAATAAAAAAAAGAGGGACCCGCTGTGACCGCAGCGTGTTGCCATGGTGACTCTGCCACAGCCTGATAGTTGATCAGTGAAGGGAGGTGATGTGACGGCTCAAATGTTACGTGACACAAAGTTTTACTTCTTACCGCTGGTGTGTTTACAGACTCCAGTGCCGTGATGCGCTGAAAAAAAGTTGTTTTGGTCCGAGTGTCCGTTGCCGTGGTTACCAACAAGCGTTTGAGCCAGCGCAGTAATATTTAGAACGTAATCAGGCTATTTTACCGGAACATCTTTATAGGTGTCCATTATCACTTTTTAATGGACACCCAGCAGCCAATCAGAATCGAGGATTCACCCAGACCATGGTATAATTAAATGTAATGTGTAGTGATTAGATTACACAGTGTTTTGTGTGACGAACATTGAGCACTGACTCGTGTGTTGTCTGGTGTTTGTGGTGTTTGACCCTCAGAAACGACTAAAAGCACCTGTTGGCTGAAGATCATCAACAACCGCTGTGAGGTGAACATCAACGGAGCCACGCTCAAGTCGCACTGCTGCGCCACGCTGGGGGAGGCCTGGAGCAGCCCCTGTGCCAAGTGTGAGAGAGGTGAGAGGAGGAGGAGGAGGAGGAGGAGGATGGTGGTGGTGATGAAGGTGAACCACAGTAACGACTGACACTGTGTGTTTTCAGATCCCATCTGTGGAAAAGGTTTTGCCAGAGCGAGAGGAAACGTCTGTGAAGGTGAGGAGCTTCAGAGAGGATGTGGAGTTAGAGTCCAGTCATTTTAGGCCAAAAAAGGGGTCAACGTTGAACACATTTCAACAGAATCAAACTCAACTGGTTTTGTATCCTCAACATGTCCTGAGTGAGGGGGGAAAAAAGCCCAGAAGAATCCCATTAGGGGAAAGTTTAGAAAAAGACCCAAACATATCCCATTCATACACCTATTCATTATTTTTCTCATGTGAATAGGGTAACATTTTTAACCTTTAGATATCTCCATGAAAATTACTGAGTTGATTACTTACATTAAGACAAACAAAAAATGTATTACAAGTTTTTTGAAATTCTTTGTTAACATGAGAAAATTTGCATAAATTTGCATAAATTCCACCGTTTTGACAACACATGTATACGTATATAAAGGTGCTGTGGTGGTACCAGCATGAAAACTGGGATGAGTTGACTCCATTGGTCAACCGACAAGAAATCACTTTAAATTTCAAGATGGCTGCAATTTTTCAAGAATCCATCGCTGCAGGAAGCACTCGTTTTACATGGTAGCCTAGCGCCGTATAGCTCATTAAAGCTACAGTTGGTAAGTTGACGAAAGTGAAAGTAAACACAGGTCCCTTTATGAACCGATGGAGTCAACTCATTCCAGTTTTCATGCTGGTACCACAGCACCTTTATACATGTGCCGTCAAAACGGTGGCATTTATGCAAATTTATGCAAATTAGCTCATGTTAACAAAGAATTTCAAAAAACTTGTAATACATTTTTTGTTTGTCTTAATGTAAGTTATCAACTCAGTAATTTTCATGGAGATATCTAAAGGTTAAAAATGTTACCTTATTCACGTGAGAAAAATAATGAATAGGCGTATTATGGGATATATTTGGGTCTTTTTCTAAACTTTCCCCTAATGGGATTCTTCTGGACGTTAACGTGTTGATGTGTGATGTTAACGTGTTGTTAACGTGTTGTTAACGTGTTGTTAACGTGTTGTTGTGGTTGTGTGTCTCTCCTCAGACGTGGACGAGTGTCAGGTGTTTGCTGGTGTGTGTTGTTAACGTGTTGTTAACATGTTGTTAACGTGTTGTTAACGTGTTGTTAACGTGTTGTTAACATGTTGTGGTTGTGTGTCTCTCCTCAGACGTGGACGAGTGTCAGGTGTTTGTTGGTGTGTGTTGTTAACGTGTTGTTAACGTGTTGTTAACATGTTGTTAACATGTTGTGGTTGTGTGTCTCTCCTCAGATGTAGACGAGTGTCAGGTGTTTGCTGGTGTGTGTGTTAACGTGTTGTTAACATGTTGTTGTGGTTGTGTGTCTCTCCTCAGACGTGGACGAGTGTCAGGTGTTTGCTGGTGTGTGTTGTTAACGTGTTGTTAACGTGTTGTTAACGTGTTGTTGTGGTTGTGTGTCTCTCCTCAGACGTGGACGAGTGTCAGGTGTTTGCTGGTGTGTGTGTTAACGGTAAATGCATCAACACACCCGGCTCCTTCTTCTGCCAGTGTCCTCCAGGGATGACGGTGGACGTCAGCGGCAGGACCTGCATCGGTGTGTAGTACTCTGTGTGTGTTACTGTGTGTGTGTGTTACTGTGTATTTTTCAGTTAATTGTACACAATGTTTTTTTCTGTGTAGGCCTACGTATTTTTTGGTTCTAGTAGTACTTACATAATTACTATTATGTATCACATCTCTTGCAATATCTACACACTCCTGCTTGTGCAACTGTGTGTACGGGCATCGTGCAACACAACCTGGCACTTTAAACTGATGTGCACTTTAGGGCACCGTGCAGTACAACTTGGTACCCATGATGCACTGCTGCACTCTAGCACTTAAGATAAGATAAGATAAGATAAGATAAGATAAGATAAGATAAGATAAGATAAGATAAGATAAGATTACACTTTATTGTCAGATCACTCTGAAATTTGTCTTGCGTCCCATGACGTCCAAAGTTTCACACAAATAATAACAAAATACCAAAAGCATACATTTACAGAAAGCATAAATGTTTCCCTCAAACGTGACATTTAAAGAAAAACACAAACTACCTCCTAACCCCATTCACAACATAAATCCAACATTACAACGTGTCTTTGGTGCAACAGCCAGTGCTCAGTCTGTACATGAACCCGAGGGTGGACTTGTCACTTTTGCACTTTTGCACTTTATCTCTCAGAAACTCTCTTGGTCCTCTCTTGTTGTAAAAATGTAAATGTTTTATCTCGTTATAGTTGTTTTGTTATGTCCTTGTTGTCTGCATTATTATGTCGTTTATAATACTATGTTTTTCTGTCACTGTACTGTTTTTATGTTTTGGGACTCTGGATGGAAATTAGCACTGCTGCTATAGACCGAATCTCCTTGTTGTTTACATTCTACTTCCAGGTAGAAAACCAGCTGTAATGTGAATGAGATCAATAGTAACGAACCAGAGTTTAGCTATATATCATATTTTTCACGCCCTATCACCGTTTAGACAGATCTGAAATGATTGAAGAAACATTACTATTTCTGTGTGTGTGTTTTGTGTTGCTATGTGTTGTATTTATTCAGTTTGGGGGAATCACGGTGTCTAGAAAGCATCAGTGGCTCAGCTGACAGGGACAGCTAACGGTAGCTAAGCTAACGGCGGTAGCTAAGCTAACGGCGGTAGCTAGGCTAATGGCGGTAGCCAAGCTAACGGCGGTAGCTAGGCTAATGGCGGTAGCTAAGCTAACAGCAGGACGTCAGCTGTTAAAACCCTCCCGTTGTGGGACACGACATGAAACTACTCCAGTTAGCTCAGTCATGTTGGAACTCAGATATCCGCTGGAGAAAATATATTTTCATGGAGCGTTTATTGAGTCACTGAGTTATTAAAGTTAAACAGGTAGCTAACCGTTAGCCCGGCTAATCTATGATAACCATGACTAATTACAAAGATGTGCAGTGCACACATAAATAGTAATGTTTGTCCAATCATTGGTTTTATAAACTTTACAAACATCAGATTAGTCTAAACGGTGATATAGTGACATGAAAAATTAGATAAATATAGTGAAACTCTCGTCCGTCACTATTGTTCTCATGCTGGTTTTCTACCAGGAAGTAGTTGTAAACAACAAGGAGATTCGTCCTATAATCCGGCACATTACATGTTTTTAATGTGCACTGTCCCACCCAAATAAACAAATAAACTAAAGTAAAGTGTTTGTGTTACTATGTGTGTTACTGTGTGTATACGTGACCTTCCTGTGTCTGTGCCTCAGACCTGCGTATGGAGCAGTGCTACCTGACCCACGAGGACGAGCGCTGCGGAGCGCCGGTGCCGGGAAAGCACCGCGTGGACGCCTGCTGCTGCTCGGTGGGCGTGGCCTGGGGGCCCGAGTGTGACGAGTGTCCAGAGAAAGGATCAGCAGAGTACACACAGCTGTGTCCCCGCGGGCCGGGCTTCTCTCACCGCGGAGACTTCATTAACGGACGACCCTTCCTCAAAGGTGCGACACCGCCCACTGTGACCTCTGACCTCTGACCAGACCAGTGGTGTAGTCTATGTGGTACTCAGGTTTACTCAGTATACCACTGAAAATACATAAATACTTCAGTATAGCCAGTACAACAAAACTATCTAACTAAAGTAAATGTCAATGGTTCTCAAAGTGGGAGGGTTGACAGGGTTCAAGGGGGTCCACAACTTTTTGTTGACATTTTACCACTTTTTCCTAGAATTTTTTCCCTTTTTTTCCCCACTTTTTAAATTATTGTTTTCATTATTATTATTATTATTTTTTTAAATTTTACCACTTTTCCTAGAATTTTTTTGAGGAATTTTACCAGTTTCTTCTCATTTTTTCTGTTCTACTTTTTAATATTTTTTATTTTTAGAAATGTTACCACTTTTTCTGAGAAATTTTACCAGAAAAAACAAATTACCACTTTTTTCAAATTTTTTAAAAACTATTTGGTTTATTTTTTGTGAGAATTTTTAGAAATGTTTCAACTTTTTTTGAGAAATTATACAACTTTTTTCTAGAAATGTTTCAACTTTTTTTTATGTACAGTTATGCTGCGTTCAAAACAACTCGGAGGTCGGAATTCCCAACTTGGAAAAATTTCCGACTTACGACATTATTGTGTTCACGCTGCAGGAACTCGGAAGAGAAAAAAATATGGATACCCAAAGGAAGTTTGGCGTATAAGTGTGGCTCATCGCTGAATATGAAAAATATATGCAGCAGAAAATGATGTTTATTTTGGAGGCAAATGAGGGTTAGCACATATAACGTTATAGCCTTGATAACCGTTAAACGTTATTTCCGTCACATATGAGGACCACACACAATACAGCAATCACAGCTTAATATAAACGTATTTCATATACTGCAATAATACACATTAAAACCTCAACAAATAACTTAAAATTTCTAAATTCTAACCGTTTAAGACGAGGTCCACCATGTTTTGATGTTGTCGGAGCACTGCAATGATACCCAAGTTCCCGACCTGTAATTTCCGAGTTTGACGCCGTTCAATTAGTTTTTTTACAACTCGGAGCTCGTTTTTTTCTGACTTCCGAGTTGTCTTGAACGCAGCATTAGTATGGGTATAGAATGTGTTCGACCCCATGTGGTAGCTACTATATTTTATTCCATTGTTGTTCTTTTTAAAGGTTGCCTTGTACAATCTGGCAGAGGGACAAACGATGAAAACTACTGTAGCTTTTTAAACTAATTCTGGTGCATTTACATGTGTTTTTCTACAAATGTTTATTAACGTGCATTGTCCCTTTTCAAATAAACTGAACTGAAACTGAAACCTCTGCTGCTCTGCCCTCAGACATTAACGAGTGCAGGATGATCAACTCGCTCTGCTCCAACGGGAGGTGCAGAAACACCATCGGCAGCTTCAGGTGTCGCTGTGACAACGGCTACTCTCTGGACTCAGACGAGAGGAACTGCACCGGTGAGCCGGACTTCATTTCACTGACTGTTGTGTAACGTTTTGTTGTGTGGTGTATTGATAAGAAGGGATCACTGCCGACACGTCTTCTCTTGTATTCAAAAAAGGAGTTTATTAACAAGAAGAATAGGGAATAAAATGCCGAAACCTGGAGCATCTCTGGTGCCAATGTGAGATCTCTCTCTACCGGCCCAAAGCTCTGACCTTAGATCTGTTTCTAACTCCAAACACTCCACCTTCTCCAGATTAAGGAATGCAACTCATCAACAAAGACAACTTTGATCTGGATCATTTACTTCCTGGCATTTAACCTCTTGACCAAATCGATAACTTTTGGGCTACCATAGGTCAACGGAAGAAGATCGCCCTTCAATCAATCAATCAATCAATCAATCAAAATGTATTTTTATAGCACTTTACAATAGCCAGATGGTACCCAAAGTGCTTTACATCAAGGCAATAAAATAATACATAAAAACTAGGGCTGTCAGAGTTAACGCGTTAATTGCGATGAGATTAATTAAAAAAATTAACGCGATTAGATTTTTTAATCGCGGTTAATCGCGGCCCATTTTGTCCTCTGTCTGCTGGACTGGAGGACTGGAGTGTGGGACCTCCAGTCCAGTAGGTGGCGGTAAGCCACCTTCAAGTTGGTTGCTACACAAATATACACAGTCTAACATATATCCACAGCTCCATCCATTGATTTTTTGAGGCTTTGTTGTAAACAAATGCACATGGCCATGTATTGATTTTTTGACGGCTTTGTTGTCAACAAATGCACATGGCCAGGCAGAGGCGTAGCAAAGTAACGGGCAATTTCCACTGGATGCAATTCGTTTCAATTCTGTGTGAGTTTCATGCATCATGTGTTATGATTAGGTACTAGGCCTACTAGGTCTGGTCGAAAAGTTGTTTGTCTAGAGATTATAACACTTTGGAGTGTTGAAAGTCCAAAGCGCCATATATAATATTTTTAATAGAGATTAATCGCGAGTTAACTATGGAAAAAATGCGATTAATCGCGATTAGAAAAATTAATCGTTTGACAGCCCTAATAAAAACCCAAGAAAGTGCCACAGTGCTGCAGGGTGTTAAAGGCTCTCAAAGTGCATACAGTAGAATAAAAACAGGCAAAAATAAGTAGACTTAAGAGCAGGACTTCCCTAGTCAGAGTTAAATGCTAATCTAAAAAAGTGCGTCTTTAGCTTCGATTTAAAAAGGCTGAGGTCAGTAATGGTGCGAATGTCGGGTGGCAGTCTGTTCCACAGCCTGGGAGCTGCAACAGCAAACGAACGATCGCCCCACTGTTTGTATCTCGCCCTTGACCTAAGGTTTCAGCCTTTAGGTCAAACAAAACAATCATCAGCTTTCCAACAGACCAAGTTGCTTCTAAGCAGGATATGGAACCCATGAAGCAGAGCATCACTTCACACATTCCTTCAGCTCAGAGAAAGCACACACACAAAGAGGAATATAAGACAATTCAAGATATTAAAACAAAAAGTTCAGGTGGATAACACACTACAGTTGATTAGATGAACTGAATGGTGATTAACTTCAGAGCGGTTGTTTAAACTGCAGCAGAGACCGGATTTAGAGTCTGAGGCTCTTCACTAATCAGCAGTTCCAGTACTGTACTTAAGTACATATCCAGAGTATGTTTTAGAGTATTAGATTTCTTTGGTACTTATTACTCTTACTTGAATACATTTCCAAGACAAATATTTTTTACTTTTACTGGAGTTAATTTCTAGGAAGGCTGAAAAGTACTGGTTACTTTCAGGTCTGCAGCAAGCACATCAGTGCAGCTGGTTTCACACTGCAAAAACTCTACATCTTTCCAAGAATATTTGTCTTATTTCTTGTCAAAATGTCTCATTTCTAGTCAAAACTAAACTCTTTCCACTTAAAATAAGACTCATCACCTAAAAATGAACTTGTTTTTAGATCATTTTCACTCGTTTCAAACTCATTTTCACTTGAAATAAGTAGAAAAATCTGCCAGTGAAAGCAAGTTTTTTGTGTTTGTAATAAGAAAGAAAAACTTGCTCCACTATCAGCTTTTTCTACTTATTTCAAGTGAAAATCTGCTTGAAAGAAGTAAAAAGTGTCTAAAAACAAGCTGCTTTTAATGTGATGAGTCTTATTTTAAGTAGAATGAGATTTGTTTAGACTAGAAATAAGACAAATGTTCTTGGTAAGGTATTGACTTTTTGCAGTGTACAACAGTAAAGCAGCTGCACTGTATCTTTACGAGTCTAGTCGTTCTTCATCAGCGCCCTTCTCTGAATCCTGCTGCTGCCAAACTCAATTACAGTGAAGTGGTGTGAAGCCGCCGCTGCGCTGAGCTGCTTCGGTCTAATGGGAGTCTGGTTAGATGCATTACTGCTCTGTTGAAATGTGCACACATCATTTTAGGGTGAGATGCCAGCGCCCATTACTTTATTCTAAAATAATTTATAGGCTCTTTGGTAAGTAAATGATATCTGGGACCTTTCAACCTAACATACAAGTGGTGAGTGTTTCAGAATGTGGATTAAAATCAAGACGGATTAGGACTCAAAGACCTTAAGATCCACCACTTAATCTTATTTTATAGTCGTTCTGCATTTATTATAAAAACATGGACTCGTGCAAAAACTCTCTTTGCACACACTTTCTTCCTTCAGTCTGGTCTCCTCAGTGTTTATCAAGTGAATCATCTTCAGATTGGTTTATTTGTTCATGGTTCCCTAAAAGAAACTCCTTCTATCATCTTTTCATTATATATTTGCATACAACTATCAATTTCACACCTATTCCACACGTAACTCTGTCTTGCCACCTTAGAACCCCATATAGTTGTACCTCTCAATCACAGTTCTGTTACTTTACCGTGGGCCTAGAATATGGAATTTATTACCTGTACATTTTTTAAATTTATCTTTACAACAATTTAGGAGAGCGCTAAAGTCTCTCCTGTTAACCAGTCAATACTTTCCACATGGTCTGCCTATCTAAACTGGGATTATTTTATATTTCTTATCATATTTTTATCACGCTTTTTGTATTGCATTGTACAATGTTAAATCATGTTAAACCATGTTTGTATTTATTATGCATGAACGACTTTTGTACCTCACTAATGTAGCTATGCTCATTAGCTTAGAGCTGTAGTTGGAGAATCACACCCTACAAGCCCCCATCTATCTATCTATCTATCTATCTATCTATCTATCTATCTATCTATCTATCTATCTATCTATCTATCTATCTATCTATCTATCTATCTATCTATCTATCTATCGTTCTATCTATCGTTCTATCTATCTATCTATCTATCTGTCTATCTGTCTATCTATCTATCTATCTATCTATCTATCTATCTATCTGTCTATCTGTCTATCTATCTATCTATCTATCTATCTATCTATCTATCTATCTATCTATCTATCTATCTGTCTGTCTATCTATCTATCTATCTATCTATCTATCTATCTATCTGTCTATCTGTCTATCTGTCTATCTGTCTATCTGTCTATCTATCTATCTATCTATCTATCTATCTATCTATCTGTCTATCTGTCTATCTGTCTATCTGTCTATCTATCTATCTATTTATCTATCTATCTATCTATCTATCTATCTATCTATCTATCTGAGGCCCTTTAAGCCCCTAGAGGTTTTTTTTTGGGCATTTCTCCTTCACATTGTCTTGGATTTTATATGTTTTATATCTTTTTTAACTTTTGATATGTGAAAAGGGAATTCTGTGTTGATTGTGTTGTTGATTGTGTTTGTGTTGTTGTTGTTGTTGTCGTTGTGTTTGTTTAGACATCGACGAGTGTCGTATCTCCCCCGACCTGTGTGGACCGGGACGCTGCGTCAACACGGCCGGGGACTTCGAGTGCGAGTGCTTCGAGGGATACGAGAGCGGCTTCATGATGATGAAGAACTGCATGGGTACGACACACACACAAACACACACACACACACACACACACACACACACACACACACACACACACACACACACACACACACACACACACACACTTTTTCATCTGAGATCATTGAGTCTGTGAGCGTGAACCTCGATCTCTCTCTGTCGCCTTGTTAAAGTCACAGTGAGAGAGCACAGAACTCCACCAGCCCATAAAGCTCTGAGGAGTGTGTGTGTGTGTGTGTGTGTGTGTGTGTGTGTGTGTGTGTGTGTGTGTTAAAGGGATAGTTCAACATTTAGTCAAATTCCCCCATTGCCATAATCTCTATAGTCATAGCAGTAGGTTCGTTACCTTTAATTGTCGGTGCAAGCTGTTTTTAGAACGGCGGAGCAGAGCCGTGAGCTGCTCAGAGCTACGCTACGGAGGCTCATTATGGGATTTCTTGGTTTCCCTCATCATGAAACTCATCAAATACACAATCCAACAACTCCACAACGCTCTGGTGGACAAGTTGTGAGCTGCACATTCACCACGCTATGAGATAATAACACAACGTTACCACACAGAGTTGTTTTAGAGGGAAATTCATGCAAAACCACTGATGCACGTTGCCTTCAGGGACAGTTTTTCATCAAGCAGTCTCTGTATTTCCCTCTAAAACAACTCTGTGTGGTAACGTTGTGTTATTATCTCATAGCGTGGTGAATGTGCAGCTCACAACTTGTCCACCAGAGCGTTGTGGAGTTGTTGGATTGTGTATTTGATGAGTTTCGATGCTCCACCGTTCTAAAAACAGCTTGCACCGACAATTAAAGGTAACGAACCTACTGCTATGACTATAGGGATTATGGCAATGGGCCAATTTGACTAAATGTTGAACTATCCCTTTAAAGTGGCTGTATTTAACCCCCCTGTGCAGCAGTGCTGGGGTCTAATCTGTGCACGGTTGTCACTGAGCTGCTGCTGCACAACTGCTTTTAAAGTTAATTGGAGATAATTGTTCTTTATTACAGACTCAACAGTTTTATGTGAAGCTGCTAATGTTCTTCCATCTGTGAAAACACTTAGTGCTCTATTTCTGCTCCGGCTGCGACACCCTTTGATTAAATTCCTGGGGAGGAATTGCACACACAAGATGGAGACAGACTCACAATACTGTTGTTGGCCCGAAGCCGCAGTTTCACTGCAACGGGCCAGACAACATTTACACTGAGACAGACAGAGAGAGAGAGAGAGGGAGGCAGCGTCTGGATCAGTTCTGACGTGGACCGCACTGGAAAACTCAACATCTTACCAAGAATATTTGTCTTATTTCTAGTCAAAACTAATCTAATTATAACTAAAATAAGTATATTTATACATATACATACATAGTTATACATAAAAAATACACTTTTTACTTCTTTCAAGCAGATTTTCACTTGAAATAAGTAGAAAAATCTGATAGTGGAGCAAGTTTTTCTTCCTTATTACAAGCACAAAAAACCTGCTTTCACTGGCAGATTTTTCTACTTATTTCAAGTGAAAATAGGCTTGAAAGAAGTAAAAAGTGTCTAAAAACAAGTTAATTTTTAGGTGAAAGAGATTAGTTTTGACTAGAAATTAGACATTTTGACAAGAAATAAGACAAATATAGTTTTTGCAGTGATGAAGAAGAACGACTTCTCTCTCTGCACTGCAAAAACTCAAAATCTTTCCAAGATTATTTGTCTTATTTCTTGTCAAAATGTTTAATTTCTAGTCAAAACGAATTAAAGTAAGACTCATCACCTAAAAATTAACTTGTTTTTAGATCATTTTCACTTGTTTCAACACATTTTCACTTGAAATAAGTAGAAAAATCTGCCAGTGAAAGCAAGTTTTTTTTGTGTTTGTAATAAGAAAGAAAAACTTGCTCCACGATCAGATTTTTCTACTTATTTCAAGTGAAAATCTGCTTGAAAGAAGTAAAAAGTGTCTAAAAAACAAGTACATTTTTAGGTGATGAGTCTTATTTTAAGTGGAAAGAGTTTAGTTTTGACTAGAAATGAGACATTTTGACAAGAAATAAGACAAATATTCTTGGGAAGATTTTGAGTTTTTGCAGTGCAGGTTTTAAACTCCACACAGAAACAGGTCCAAACCTTCTTTATTTATGTTTCCCTCCATCGACACTCTCAACATGGCCGCCTCCGAGCGCCCGCTGCTCCGCTCTCATTTCAACCAGGAAGTTCAACAGAGGTGAAGTCCACGGTGCAAAACCAAAACTACAACATGTGAAACACTTTTACAAAGCTTGAGACAAATTTACATTTTGGAAAACATTTCTACATATCATAAAACAAAATTGACGGACCTGAATTTGCTACGTTGACATTGTGGTTGATGACATTTGTAAATGTATTATGGTATTTTCTTGTTTAA